>NC_092872.1:525627704-525927704 GCF_028372415.1 Notamacropus eugenii | reverse complement strand
ACATTCTGAAATGAACAGAATAAAACACACGCCAGAGACTTCCGTGGGCAAAGCTGGCCTCTACAGCAAGCCCGCTTTCCCCCAGGACTTTGTCTGGTAGGATCTCTGTTCCTACCCCAACCTGGTGCTTTGGTCCTGGCGGATCAGTCGTTTGACCTTGTTGTCAGGCGTCCTCTGGTATGGTGGAGACATTAATCTAAATGACTAGCAGGTACTGCCCTTGTTCAGCAAATAAATGGGGTAATGGGGACCCCTTGGGTTGCATAACCAGGCAGGAACCCCGGTCCTTTCTCCAGTACCAAGTAGGACAGAGAAGGTTATCAGGAAGGGGGCTTCCCATTTTCTCATTCCCTACTGAGACTGTGGATTCATCAGGGCCAGTTGGATGAGAATTCCACCTATCCAACTGTTCTGGGTGACCATGGTGGGTGGTCAACCCCAGGGGTATCTGGAAGGGGAGAGACAGCTAAAGGATACATAGCACAAAGGATCAACCCCACTGCCCTAAGCACCAGCTCTTAAATCTTTACATTTTGGTAAAGGAAGGATGGGGATGAAAGGGAAGGGAGAGAGTCTACTCATTCCCTTGCACCTGTTTTTCAGAAATGCCAACTAAGGTTGGCCTCTGGTGGCCTCTTGCTTAGCTGTGGCCCCAAAAAAGTGGAGTTTTGGGGTAGGGAGGAATGGGCAGCTCAGAGGCAGTGGGGTCAGGGAAGGTCCCATGATTAGCATCTGTGATTTGCCAATTTGTGTCTCCCCGACCCCAGTAGGAGGAGGCCCTTAGGAATGGGCAAGTCCCTGTTGACTCCAGTAACTGGAAATTCTCACCTCGGATCAGCCCAGATTGGAAGGGGGTAGCTTTACCTGAAGCCAGATCAAGCGGTCTCCAGCCCCAAACCTGGGGAGATGAACAGGGAAATTGGAAATATGTCACAATTCATTTTGTAAAGCAATTTTGTTGAACAACCCTAGATGTCAACAAAATGAGAGAGGGAAAGAAATGCCTAAATTCCTTAGAAGACACAGCGGGAGTAGGTGAATCAACAAGGTGCTAAAAAAAACAAAAAAAACAAAAAAAAACACATTTTATTAAAAATATATATTGTTAAATTAAGTCTGCTGTCTGGACAATGACTGTTTGTTTTGTTTTCTTGTAGTGGAGTTTAAAAGAGACTATTATTTTACTCTGATATATTATTATTAAAAAGGCATTTTAACTTTGTACTTGAAAACTAAATGAGCGATTTCATGTGTTTTAGCTGAGGCATTGAAGTAGCGGGTGCTTACCTATTTGTGGGAAATCATGTATTCATACAGAAGAATAAACTCTGTAGAGGATTTGGTTTTAAAAAAACAAAACAACAAAATTCTTACTGTTACAGAGATCTGGCTTTGGCCCCAGAGGCAGAGCGCTTGATTCCACATTCCATGCAGCTAAATGCAGGACTTTTATTTTTCCCAGACTATGCGTTTCTCCCCCCTCCCTCCTCCCCAACTTTGTTTTTCTAAAAGTTCCCTATTTTGAAAAAAACAGAAACAAAAACAAAAAAAAAAACCCACCTTTTCCCTTTCTGTTCTGGTTTCAGCATCCTTCCATTATTTTATTTTTGTTTTATTTTGTTTCAGGTTGCTTCTCTATTTATTGACAATAAATAGTGTACATTTCACAGTCTGATTCTGCGACATCACAGGGAGAGGGCGTGAGTGAGAGGATCCTGCGGGTAGGTGGGTGGGTGGTTGGCGGGAGCAGTCCCTGGCCCTCTGCCCTCAGCCCTCAGCCCTCCCCTGGTGTTCTGTTGTATCTCTGTGTAAGTGATGCTCGTGACATAGCTGTTTATGAAATAATTAAAGAGGTCAATGCGTGCAGCAGATGTAGAGAGTCTGTCAGTTCCGCCTTCATCCCATTTTTTGGTGCCCAGAAGAGTATAATAAAGATCCTTTCTAATGTACTTGTGCTGGAGAACACTTGAATAAATGGACTGTTTTTGTGCAAAAAGAAAAACCGAAAATCACCGGAATAACGTCCTTTTGTCTTGCGACTCTTTCTTGGCTGTAGTTTGGTTCTCCTACCCCAAACCCCTGCCACAAGCTCCCACTGGCCTCTTGGCCTATGTACATAAAACAAATTGACACACTTCCTGTTCACCTAATGTTCAATTTCCCATCCACTGCTTAACTCCCGTAGACCAGTGTATCTGTGCTATTGTTTGGGTGGGTGTTGACCTCCAGCACTGCAGATCTTGAGTCATGCATGCCAGCTCCTTTCCCATAAGTTCATTGCAGTGGGTTCATCCAAAGTGCTGAGTGCCTTCCTTGATTTCTCCTCTCACTGCAAGGATACCAGAGGACCTAGGGTCTATTCACCTGTTACCCTTCCCTCTTGGCACGTGACCAGTCATCTTTTTTGCACTCATTCATTTCTTTAAAGATATCCTCTACTCTAGTTTCTGAAGCAATCTGCACAGGGAAAGGGTGATAGAATTTGGAGTCAGAGGACCTGAGCAGAATCCGCAGGGTTCTGCAATTTGTTTTCCTTGGAAGTCTCTGAGGTCAACCTGACCTCTATAGTAAGCTTTTGGGTTAGACAATTTCCTAGCCACATAAAGCTAGGTTCAAACAATGTAATAAATAAGGTTTTCCCAACAATTATATTTCCTCACAGGTGGCATAAAGAGGACTGGTCTTAGAGCCCAGAAAGACCTGATTTCAAGTTCTGTCACTGATGTGTACTTTTCAGTGTCCCTTGACAACTCAGAGGCCTATCAGTTACATGGGAGTTGTCCATCTGCATTGGTGGAGGGAGATTCCACGCAGGGAGATCCCCTCCTTCACACCAGTGAAATCAGAGGTCTGGTTCAAATGAAATAAAATAATTATTAAATTATAAATAAATTAAAAGTGCTTGATTGCCCAAGAGATGGACATTAATGAAAGAGACAGGGAAATTGGTTCTTGCCCTTGGCACCTGTTTAAGATTATGATTCTTGCATTATATGTCTTCTTTCTTCCTCCCTGCCAGGCACTGCTTCATGGAGGTGGTTTCTGTTCCTTCCCTGCCATTCTGAAAAAGCTCTGTGATGGAGCACAAATTAAGGCTGGCATCTTCTCCTACCTCATCTCAAAGCCTGAGGCCCTTTGGATAAATCACAGCTGCATTTTTTATCACCTAAGTGCTCAGTTGGACACCAGCCAGGAGTTTCTTTTCTGTGGCAGTGGGATTAGGCCAGGATTACTTCAATCCTTCAACGATCTGTGATTTCACCACTGTGGGCCTCCTTGCCTTAAGGGATGGTCATCACAAACTGCTGGAGCTGAACAAAATTCAGCCCCTGGTGGCAGCCCAGAGGCAAAGGGCCTCGGAACAGAATCACAGAATTTCAGGGTTGGGAAGGACCCCAGGGTTCTATCTAATCTGTCCGATGTTTGGAAAAAATCCCTATTATAACATACCCAACAAGTGACTATCCAGCCTCAGGAAGGAGAACCCACTGCTCTCACCTCCTCATTTCCAGTGGCGCCCTCATTCTATTAATGGGGAGTTCTAATTTTTAGGACAAGACTAACTTTCCCTTTTTTGCAACTTCAAAAAGCATCAAAGTGTTTATAAAGTGTTTGGCTGCTGGGGATAACCAGCTTTTAGGGAGCTTACATCCTACTAGAACAAAACAATGAGGATGCAAAAACATCAATACAAAAATATATGTGAAGTAAATAAAGTAAATTTTTAGGGGTAAAGTAGGATACTAACTTGGGAAAACAAGGCCAGGAAAGATCCATTTGGATCCAGCTCCACACTATAGGGTTAGAGCCAGTCCTATCATGGCTGATGTACAATCTCAAGTTGAGACTGTACTATTTCCAGACTTGTACTCCGCTCTTCTGCCTTTGAGAACCCAGGGTCACTCCCATCCCCATCACTCTGTGGCAACAGAGTTGGATTTCAGTGGAGGCGCGTTGGTAATTGGGAGATTGCTTCCTAAGTTAAAGGAGATATTTATATTTTGCCCTACTTTCTTAATCTTTCTTTTAAAATAAATTTTCAGTTAATGAGCATCTTGTCTCTCCCTTCCGCATCTCTCACTACACTGAAAGGAAAAAAAAACTCGGTCAGTAGACATTTACTAATTGTCTGTTATTTGTAAGGCATTGTGCTAAGTACTGAGGATACAAACAAAGATTAAATTAAAAAAAAAACAAACTAGTTCTGTCCTTAAGGAGTTCAGTTTCTAATAAGGGAGATAACAGGTACACAAGATATCCACAGAGTAGATGGAAGGTAATCTCAGAGGGAAAGGAGCCCAGTGTCTGGGCAAGGTAGGGACCAGGAAAGAAGAAAGAAGCAAGTATTTATCTAGCACCTACTATGCACCAGATACTATACTAAGCACATTACAAATCTTTTCTCATTTGATTCTCACAACAATCCTACGAGATAGGTGCTGTTATTATTATCATCCCCATTTTACAGCTGAGGAAACTAAAGAAAACAGGTTTAGTGATTTGTCCAGTTGCTAAGTGTCTGAAGCTGGATTTAAACTCAGGTCTTTCTGGCTACAGGACCAGTGCACTATTCATTGTGCTACCTAGGTGGATGATAGACTTCCTGCAAAAAATGGCATTTGAACTATTCTATGGATGACTGTAACACCTTTGTGGAATTTAGGGTGGAAGAAATGGCTGCTGCTTTTGAATTTTCTATGATCTATGATTCTTCTCTGATCCATTTGCCACACAACTGCCAAAATAATCTTCACCAAACCCTAGATCTGGCTATGTCACTCCTCTGATCAAGAAACTTCAGTGACACCCTATTGCCTCTAGGAGAAAGTACATACTCCTCTGCTTGGAATTTAAAGCTCTTCTCAGTCTGACTCCAGCCTACCCCTACCCCTCCTTCACTCTCTATCTGTCCCAAAAAGTATTTGCTGAAAATTTAAGGCTGGCCCCTACAACCCCAAACTTTCAATGCTGTGACTAAATTTCAACCCCGAATTTCTGATTCTACCATAAATGCCTGGGATGGGACAGGGCTGAAAGGGTACCACCATGTTCTGTACCTCCCCCTCTATCCTACCAATCAGTTCTCATTAATCAACCAATTAATAAACATTTATTAAGCACCCACTCTTTGTCAGGCATTGTGCTAAGCACATCAATGAGGTAACCACATAGTTGGGAAGTAAGCACTGGGATGATGTAGTTGTTGAATTTTTTTTAAGTTTACCTTAATGTCTATGTTCACAAAAGGACATTGATTGATTATAGATATTGGCTATCTATAAAATGAGGGGGTCAGACTAGATGACATTTAAAGTTCCTTCAATCAATCAGGATTTATTAAGAAGTTATTATGTGTGAGGGATTGTGCTAAGAGCTGAGGATGGAAAGTATGTACAAAGTCTCTGCCCTTTGCAAGCTGATATTTTAATGGGGGACATATCAAACAAACAATTATGTACATACAAGATATATATGGTATAATAGAAAGGAATCTCCAAGGCAATGTACTCACATTGTGGGGGACCAGGAAAGGCTTCTTGTAGAAAGTAGGATTGGAGTTCTGAGGAAAGTCAAGAGGCAGAGTTGAGGAGGGAGAACACTCTAGGCATGCAGTTGGGAGAGTAACATTGTGTGTGTGTGTGTGTGTGTGTGTGTGTGTGAAAGAGAGATAGAGATAGAGACAGAGAGAGAGAGAGGAGAGAGATGATCAGATATTTGCTTTAGGAAGATTACTTTGACAACTGAATGGGGGATGGCTGGAAAGAGGAAAGACTTGAAGCTGAGAGACCAACTAGAAGGCTTTTGCTTTCCATCCTGTCCATAAATGAAGTGATGAAGACACCAGGGTATGCACCTGCACCATGTGCACTAGGGTAGTGGCTGTGTGAGTGGAGAGAAGGGGACATATATGAGAGATATCATTAAGGTGACAAGACTCAGAAATGAATTGGATATATGGAATGGATGTGAGAGAGGAGTCAATGATGATGCAAGATTACATAAATGAGAAGACAGTGGTGCCCTTAACAATAATAGAAAAGCTGGGAAGGGGGAAGGATTTTTTGGAGGGAAGATAAAGAATTCCATTTTTTCATGTTGAGCTTAAAATGTCTATGGGACCTTCCATTTGAGATAGTCAAGAAGTAGCTGGTGATGTGAGACTGGAATTCAGAAAAGATTCATTTGCATAGTAATAATAATTTAATCCATTAGAATGATGAGATCACTGATAGTATGGAAGGAGAAGAGAAAGGGATCTAGGGATGGAACCTTGGCGAGCACCCACAATTAACAGGCATGACATAGATGTAGTAGCAAAGGAGATGGAGAAGGAATGGTCAGGCAGGTAGGAGGAGAACCAGGAGAGAACAATGTTGTGAAAATCTAGGCAGGAAAATCTAGACATCCTAGAAAAGAAGGATGAAGATTGAGAAAAGACCATTTGGCAATTCAATCATTAGTGACTTAAAAGAGAACAATTTTAGTTTAATAATGAAGTTGTTAGATTGTAGAGACTTTAAATGGGCAGCTGGTTGGCGCCATAGTGCACAGAGGGCCTACAGTCAAGAAGGCTCATTTTCATGAGTTCAAATCTGACCTCAGCTGTGTGACCCTGGACATGTCACTTAACCTTGTTTCTTCATCTGTAAAATGAGCTGGAGAAGAAAATTGCAAATCACTCTAATATCTTTATCAAGAAAACCCCAAATGGGGTCACAAAGAGTAGATGTGACTGAACAACAAAAGAGGGTTTAGAAGAGAGAAGACAGCAGAGACATGGAATGTAGACATCTTTCTTAAAGAGTTTAACTGAAAAGGGGAGGAGAGATATAAGGCAATAACTGGCAGTGAGAGGAGGGTCGTGGGAGAGTTTTTTAAGGATGGGAAAGACACGGGTTGTTTGTAGGCAGCAGTAGATAGGGAGAGATTGAAGATTAGAGAAAGTGTAGGGAATGATAGAGCGCGCAATCTGCTAGAGAAGACAGGAATAGATGGGATCCGGTATATCTGTAGAGGGGTTTGACTGGAGGAGAAGGGTCACCTCTTCATGACAGCTGGTAAAGGAGGAGATAATGGGGAAAGACATCTGAACGATGTGATATGAGGAGGCTGGAAGAAGAGACAATTCTCACTGAGTAGCCTTCGCGTTTTCAGTGAAGTTTCAGGCAAAGCTCTCAGCTGAGGGGGTGCCAAGGGAGCCTGAGGAGAGATGAAAAGATTTGGAATAGCCATTGTGGGAAAATGAATCTTTCAGCAAGGTGTAAAAGGGCTGCCTTGCTGCAGTGAGGCAGTAAACTTATGTAACAGATTTGCTTGGATTCCGTCACCTCCGTTTTGTGACTTTTCCAGCTTTGTTCAGCTCTCACCAGATGAATAAGAGAAAAGGCAACGGATGGTAGGAGTAATCCCAAATTGGGATCTGGCAAAGCATGATATGTGATAAGACCAGGGGGAAAGGGACTAGAGCAGATCCCCACCCCTGGACTAGAACAAATGATAGTGTAGAATTGAACTAGTTTACCAAGTGGTCGAGATAGAGAAGGGAGGAAAGTGTAGCCTGGGAAGGGATGGTAGTCTGGGAAAGAATTGAGGGATGAAAGGGATAGGGTAAGAAAATAAGCACTTATTAAATGCTCACTATGTGTTGGGCACTGTGTTAAGTGCCTTACTGATATATTACTTCATTTCTTTGGAGGTCACAGTGAAGATGGTGAACAGAGTTAAGGATTAGAAGACACAGATAAAGGAATCTCAGAGTTTATGAACATGGAAATGGAATACTTGTCTGTGATGCCAGAATCAAGGGTACATAACTGAAGTGGAGTGTAGGACTTTTGTCGTTTCGTCATTTCTGACCTCATATTGGGGTTTTCTTGGCAAAGATTCTGGAGCGGTTTGCCATTTCCTTCGACAGATGAGGAAACTGAAGCAAACAGGGTTAAGTGACTTGCCCAGGGTTGCATGGCTACCAAATGTCTGAGGCCACATTTGAACTCAGAGATTCCTGACCCAAGCCCAGTGCTCGAACAGAGCTGTGCTACCTAGCTGCTGTTAGTGTAGGACTAGATAACAGTAAATAAGTTGAATGACTAGGAAGTTGGGATATTTGAGAGGGTATCAGTATGAATGTTGATGCCCCCTACTATGGGGGCAGGCACTGAGGAGGAAAGAAAAGCTTTGAATTAGACCCTGAATTCATTGAGGAAGGAAGGAGAGTGTCTTGTGGAAACTGATAGGTAACAGCTGACAGGATCTGGTTGAAGTGAAAAAATTAAACAGCATGAACCTTGAAGGAGTTGATGGGACTGAGAGTGGTACAGGAAGTGGCAGTGGGGGACACAGAGTATTCAGTATCCCCCACCATGAACAATGAGTCAGTCTAAGGGTAGGAGTGAAAAATGTAAAACCACTAGTTCTTCTCATTGGTCCTAATTCTTCTGTATGACATGAGTAATGTGAAGATATGTTTAATAGGAATGTATATGTAGAGCCTATATCAGATTGCATGCCATCTTGAGAAAGGGAGGGGGAGGAAGGCAGAGAAAATTTAAAATTTATGGAAGGGAATGTTGAAAACTAAAAATAAATAAATAAATTTATTTTTAAAAAAGTACAACCATTAGTGGAAAAGGTAAGGGAACACCCTGAGAGAGATGGGTAGAGCTGAAGTGGGACACTTGGGGGTAGTGGTGAGGGAGATGGTTGTGAAGGACTGGACAGCTGGGGCTGGGGACAGAATCATTGGATTTGGGTAGAGAAGGAGGGGGAGGGATGGAAGAGTGTGCTAAACATGGAGGACCAAGTCCAAGCAGAGTATTAGTGTCTGGAGAGGGGTCTCTTGGAAGGGAGGTGAATAGAATACTAACAGGTGGTGATGTTGGGTCTGGGGATGTCTAGGAAGCCTGTTTCACAGTAGGCAAGAGCAGCCAGTCAAAAGTGGATCAGGTTTGGCAAAGACCTCTGAAGAGCTGAAGAAATCTTTCTCTTAGGGTTGGATGTGGGAACTAAATGAGGTAATATGTGTAAATTGCTTTATAAGGCTTAAGGTGTCACATAAATGAAAGCTATGTTATTTTCATGTCACTCCCCTGCTCCAGAAATGTCAGTGACTTCCTATTGTCTGTAGGATTGTATCATTACTGTTGTTCAGTCCTTTCAGTCACATCCCACTCTTCACGACCCCATTTGGGATTTTTTTGGGCAAAGATACTGGAGTAGTTCTCCATTTCCTTCTCCAGCTCTCATTTTACAGATGAGGAAACTGAGGCAAACAGAGGTAAGTGATTTACTCAGGGTCACACAGCTAGTAAATGCCTGAGGCTGGATTTGAACTCACGTCTTCCTGACTCCATGCCTGGCACTCTATCCACTGTGCCACTTAGCTGCCCTTAAGGCAGCTTACTTTTTCACTCCTACCCTTTAACTGATTCATTGTTCGTGGTGGGGGATACTGAATTCTCTGTGTCCTCCATTGCCACTTCCTCTACCACTCTCAGTCCCATCAACTCCTTCAAGGTTCATGCTGTTTAATTTTCTCACTTCAACCAGATCCTGTCAGCTGTTCCTATCTGCTCTCTTAGTATATAATAGCCAGTCTGGCTCCTGTCTACCTTCCCCTCTCCTACACTTGGTGATCCAGCCCAACTGTACTCCTTGTTGTTATTTATACATGACATTCCATTTGTCTCTTTGCCTTTACGTAAATCATTCTTCTGCCCTCCCTCCTCACCTTTGTCTCTTGGTATTACTAGCTTCCTTCAAAGGTCAAAGACCTATCTCTCCAGTTGTTCAAAGACCTATCTTTCCAGTTGTAGCTGGTTGGTACTCTGTCTCCATCCCACCCCCCAAATTACTATTCCTTTTTTTTTTTTTTTTGCATTTCTAAAGAATTTCAGTTCCCAGCTTTATTTATTTTTTTTCAAATTTATTTATTTGTTTTTGGTTTTCAACTTTCACTTCCATAAGTTTTAAATTTTCTCCCCTTCCCTTCCCCTTCCCTCACTAAGACAGCATCCAATCTTATATGATTTCTACACATACATTCCTATTAAATACATTTACGCTCCAGTCATGTTGCATAGAAGAATTATAATGAATGGAAGAAACTATGAGAAAAACAAAACAAAACACAAGGAAACATAACAAAAACGGAAATATTCTGCTTCATTCTGTGTTCTGACTCCATAGTTCTTTCTCTGGATGTGAATGGCATTTTGCATCGAGTCCTTTGAGAATGTTTTAGGTCCTTGCATTGCTGAGAAGGGCTAACTCTATCAACAACTGTCCTTGAATACTATGGCTGTTACTGTGCATAATGTTCTCCTGGTTCTGCTCGCTTCTCTCAGCATCAGTTCATGTAAGTCTTTCCAAGCTTTTTCTTCCCGAAATCTGTCAATCATTTCTTATAGCACAATTGTATTCTGTTACATTTGTATACCACAACTTGTTCAGCAATTCCCCAGTTGATGGGCATTCCCTGGATTTCCTGTTCTTGGCCACCACAAAGAGAGCTACTATAAATATTTTTGCACATGTAGGTCCTTTTCCCATCTTTATGTTCTCTTTAGGACATAGCCCTAGAAATGATATTGTTGGGTCAAAGGGTATGCAGATTTTTGTAGCCCTTTAGGCATAGTTCCAAATCGCTCTCCAGAATGGTTGATCACCTCACAGTTCTACCACCAATGAATTAGTGTTCCAACTCTCCCACATCTTCTCCAACATTTATCATCTTCCTGTTATGTCATGTTAGGCAATTGGATAGGTATGATGTGGTACTTCAGGGTTGTTTTGATTTGCATTTCTCTAATCAATAGCTATTCAGAGCATGTTTTCATATGACTATAGATAGCTTTTATTTCTTCCTCTGAAAACTGCTTGTTCATATCCTTTGACCATTTATCCACTGGGGACCAAATTACTATTTCTTTATAGATCTTAAAGCTGGAAAGTAACTCAGGGGTCATTCTGTCCAATCTTCTCATTTTACAGAGTAGGAACTGAGGACAGAGAGAGGGAGGAAGGAAGGAAACAAGCATTTATTAAGCACCTACTACATGATAGGCACTATGTGAAGTGCTTTACAAATATTATCTCAGTGCACCCTAATGGTAATCCCAGGAAGTGGACACTATGTTGGTATCCCCATTATTATCTCTATTTTACAGTTGAGGAACCTGAGGCAGACAGAAGTCAAATGACATGACCAGGGTCACGTAGTTAGCAAATGTCTGAGGGTATGTTCCATTTCAGTTCTTCCTGACTCTAGGTCTGCCTCTGTAGCTGGTATTTATTAGTGCCTTAGAGTCTGCGAAGCACTTTACAAATATCAGTATTACAAGTGGGTAGTTAACAGATATTGATGCCAAGAGCAGTGAAGTGATAACCAACAATGGGGCTGTAGTCCTGGCTCTTTGATTGACGATAAAGCTGGGTCAGTCTCTTGGGTTGCCCGGCCATCTGTAGAATGAGGAGAGTGGATTAGATAAGTTTGAAGAGATCCATTTGACTGTAGTCTAGGTCAGGCTCAAGGCCAACAGTGCTTCTGGAGGGGTCAGGGTCATGGTGGTGGAGTGTGTGTGTGTGTGTGTGTGTGTGTGTGTGTGTGTATTATTGGGGGAGTTGGTGAATGGTCAATCACCTCAATTGGATTAATACCTCTGGTGAACTTCTTTGTGATCATGGAGCAGAAACCAGCCAACCAGGGCTCCTCCTAAGCACCCTGAGGAAGGGGAGGTTAGTATTGTCCTTCCTAGGACTAGTAGGGCCTGAAGTCACAGAATGGAGGGAGAGAGATCCTTCTTCCCAGGCGGCTGACAAGGAGGCCAAGTCAAGTGGGAGCTGAGAAAGCTGGGCAGGAAGCAGATGAGATTCATTTGCTTTGGAGGGTCCACTGGGGATTGATAATGAGATACATGCACACTAGTGGGATAGAGGCAGGGGGTAGAGTCCTGACAAGGAAGAATGAGAGTGTGAGGGTTGGGGAAATGGAAATTCCCAGGGGGTTAAGGTGGTAGGTGGATTTATACTGTTGAGTGTGGGAGCCCTTGGTGTAAGCACCTGGTGTGTGGGAGGAGAGGGAATCAGCGAAGAATCAGAGAAGAGAAAGAGGAGGGGGCTGACAGGAGAGCTCTCTTCAAGTGTTTAGAGGGCTGTCATGCACTGAAGAAAGATTAGACTTGTTCTGTTTGGCCCCCGAAGGCAGAACAAGGGGCAATGGTTAGAAGATGCAGAGTCAAATTTAGGTTTGATGCCAGGGAAATTTTCCCAATTATTAAAGCTGTCCAAGAGTGCAATCAGTTATTCCGGGAGATTGTGAGCTCCCCTTCATTGGTGGTCTTTAAGGAGGAGTCATGTTCGACTCTGTGACTCTATTTGGGTTTTTTTGGCAAAGATACTTTAATGGTTTGCCATTTCCTTGTCTAGTTTTAAGCAAGGGGTAAGTGACTTGCCCAGGGTTGCACTGCTAGCAAATGTCTGAGGTCAAATTTGAACTCTGATCTTTCTAGTGTTTCTGACTCCGGGCCTAGTTCCCTATCTACTACACCACCTAGTGGCAGACACTCATTATGTTGTACAAGGGATTCTTTTGAGATTCAAGTTCAACTAGATGGCTGCTGAGGTCCCTTTCAGCTCTGAAATTTTGTGTAGCAAAGGACACACAGTGCAGGGACCAAGAGCAAAGATACTGGTGCTGGGGAATCTACCCCATTTCTTTACCCTCCTCTCTCCATTCAGGGTTCTGGTTCAGTTCTCTCACAAGCTTCTCTGAGAATATCCCAGGCCTTGTGCTCTCTGAGAGATTCTTGTTCCACATCTGTAGTCAGAGACATAGGCAAGTACCTGGTCTGACCTGGCATAGAGGAGCTGGGACTGACAAACTCCAAGTTCAGAGGCCATACCTGCCCTTACTCACATCTTCCTGGGCTAATTTCCACAGTGAAATGGGCATGTCACTCTAACCTTTGGCTACTGTTCTAGACAGCTCTCTAATAGAAGATGTAGAGAAAGGTACTGCCCTGCATTAGTAGAGTTTCTTCTTCTGGGAGAACCCAGTAACAATAACGTTGCTGATGCAAATCCCTTTCTCTGTGTTTCTAGAATATACTTCCCTGCTGACAAGTTTCTTGAATTGTACTTACTCTTTTCCAAGGAGGCAAGGAAACTGTGGTGTGAGGAGACATATGGAAAGCAGAAAGCTCAGGAATGGGGAAAACCAGAACCGGGTTTTATCTTCCTCATTTTACAAATGAGGGGTTTGGAGCAGAAGACCTTAGGTCCCTTGTAGCTCCAAATACGTACAATGTGAAACTATGAGATGTCTGAAAATTGGAAGGGACCTTTGAGATCCCTTCCACTGTTTTACAGATCAGGCTCCAATTATATAGAAATTTGGGCCCGGAGAGGTTGCTTGGATTTACACATCTAGGCAGTAGTGAGCTGAGACCAGAATTCAATGTGTTCTTTGCATTAGGACACAATCACCTTCTCCCACTCAAAACTACAGTTCATGAGTCCACACAAATATGTTTGCTCTTACTAGTCAGACGGGCAGCTGCACAGAGTAGACGATGGACAGAGTGCAGGCTCTGGACTCAGGAAGTTCAAATCTGGCCTCATATATTTGCTAGCTGAGTGACCTTGGACAAGTCACTTACTCCTATTTGCCTCAGTTTCCTCATTTGTAAATGAGCAGGTGAAGGAAATGGCAAACCACTTCAGTATCTTTGCCAAGAAAACCCCAAATGGGGTCGCAGATGGTTGGGAAAAAAAATGACTAAAGAACAAAGTTATGCCTTCTCCTTCTGGAATTTGTTTTGTTTTGGACACAAATATAAAACTTTTTCCCATTTATTCCTGTTACATTTAATTTGATAAACTTAGTCCATTGTTCCAGCCTCTGCAGACCTTTTCAGATTCTGATCTGAGATATAAACTGTCCCTCCAGCTCTGAGTCCTGTGCATATTGGATAAGCTTTCCAGAAAGAAGGCCCTAACCCAGAAAGGGTGACCAGGGCCGATTGACTGATTGTTGGGGCAAGCCCCACACAGAAAAGCTGGCCCAAGTATTGACAGGAAGTAGGAAGTCCGTTGTGTAGGTTAAGAAATTCATTCCGGGGCCAGATTACGACCACTGTCGGAAGACAGATGGAGAGAAAGGAAAAGATTGTACCCCTCCCCCCATTCCCCAAAGTGATTTTTGAGGCCTATCTACCTGTTTCCTTCAGGGAGGCCTTATGCCTTATCTTATCTCCTCCCAGGCCCACTCCATCCCCGCCCCTACCCCAGCCTCCTCCAGAAAGATTCTATTCCTCTCTTGGCTTGGACGGTGTCCGGCTTTAGATCCATATTTGTCTCCCTTGGTGTCAGATCATGGCTTCCTGCACCGTGTCTATTTTCCCTGGGCACCCACGCCTGTCTTTCCTTCACCTTCACCTTCTTCCAGGTCGCCCGGAAATCAGGCATCTTTTCTCAGCTCGGAATTTTCTTTCGCTCTCAAATTCAAGGCTTTATATTTTTCTAGGGTTCCGGGACAGAACTTCGGGGGTGGAGTGGGGTGGGGTGAGGTGATTAGGGCCAGAATAGGAGGATGGGGGTGGGGGAGGGGGGGATCTGGACTGTTTTACTTGTTTTCTGGCCCTCTTGTGGTTATAGCTAGAAATAGGGACAGAACTGAAAAAAAAAGGTGTGCCAGTTTCAGAACCGTGTTGGTCCTTTGTTGCCAAAGAAGACCGTGCCATCAGAAAAAAGAGGATGACTTGCACCTGACTTTGTTTTGAGTGAGGGAGGGCTGGACCAGCTTCAAAATGCTGAATTAAAGAAAGTAGGATTTAGAATCTGAAGCTGGGGGTCATCTAGATAGACCAGCTCCATCATTTTTCAAGAGTATTAGAGAAGGAAAGGATCTTAAAGATAATTTATTCCATTTATTAGTCATTTTTCAGGTAATATCTGGGATACCTCATTCTTGCAGGTAGGGGCCTCAGAAAATCTATCCCATGATCAAGGTGCTTTGTGGGTCCACTCAAAACTATAGATCATGAGCCTCCACCCATGTGTTTACTCCTAGTAGTCAATCAGGAGACACACATATTCAACATAAAGACATTTCATGAAATAATATAAAATATTATATTAATAATATTATATCAATAAATAATATTATTATAAATAAAAGAAATAATAATAATGCAATAATATAAAAAGCAGCAAGAAAACATGTCACCCTACCCTACCCTCCATAAAGGTAGGACCCAGATTCTTGTAAATTAGCACACTATTAATGGGAAGAGTAAACATGTGTAGTGATCACATATGAGTTCACACAGGTAGAGGATACTTGTGGAGGCACAGCTCACATCTCCTATGTTGTAGGGTTGCCAGTGTTTTCTCATGATGTCTTCGTACTTCATACTTCTCTGAGCTCGTTCCCTACTGGGCCTGTACCTGGGCACTGTATTGTATTCCTGTTGCTTCCCACTGGTTGTATGAGGTGTTCAGGGAGGATGAGCATCTCTGGTGTGAGGGCTGCCCATCCACCTTTGGTATCCACCTGCCACCCAACTCTCACTTGGGCTCCAAGAAGCTGTAGCATGTGCAGTGGCCACATCCTGCTAAGAGAAACCTTCTTTGCAGATGGGTTAAACCAGGTTGAGGGTAACTGACAGGTTAGGGGGATGTTTACTTCAAGCATGTAAAGACTTTCCCCTTCAGAATGAGAGGGTGAGAACAATTTGTTCCAAGAGCCTTGAATGCAGTTGAGTTAGCAGTATGGAACGCTTAGAGTTTGATGAGGCATTGATGATGTCATCCACCATATCCTAGCCCTCACCAGTCGTCTTGACTTTTGGTTTGCCACTAGACTTCGATGACTGTGGAAGACAGAGTAAGGCTGATGATTTTATGCAACTCTGCCTCACTTTTAAATTCAATTCACTCACAAATCAAGATATCAGCCCATGATGTCATTCAAAAATGAAAGACAAACAGCAAGAACAAGAAGTTCTTGGCTACTGCTACCCAAGTATCATGTCTTTGATCCCTCCCCCTCCCTTCCTCTCCCTCTCCACCTCTCCTCCTTCCTCTCTCTGTCTCTTGATCTGTCTCTCTTCCTCTTCTGCCTCTCTCTCCCTCTGTCTCTCTCCCCCTCCCTCCTTCTCTCTCTCTCTGTTTTTCTCTGAATCTGTCTCTCTCCCCTTTCCCTCTCTCTACTTCTGTCTATCTCTCCTTCTGTCTTTTCTCCCTCTCTGTCTCCATCACTGTCTCTGTCCCTCTGTCTCTCTGTCCCTCTCTCTCCCCTTTCCCTCTCTACCTCTATCTCTCCTGTCTTTTCTCCCTCTCTGTCTCCATCATTGTCTCTGTCCCTCTGTATCTCTGTCTCTCTCTTGTTTCTGTCAATGTCTGTCTCTTTGTGTGTGTGTGTGTGTCTGTCTCTCCCCTTTTCCTCTCTACCTCTGTCTCTCCTTCTGTCTTTTCTCCCTCTCTGCCTCCATTACTGTCTCCATCCCTCTGTATCTGTCTCTCCCTCACCTTTTTCTCTCTCCCCTTTCTCTGCCTCACCCCCCACCTTTCCTAGATTTTAGCTGGAATCCTTAGAGGAGGTGCTACCTCTTCTACAAAAGGTGAGGAGTGACTTGTGTCATCTCTCTTTCAGCTTAGCCCCCAGAATCTAAGTTTCAACTCTTCAGCAGATCTTACACATCTAATAATCAGTCTAGGAACAAAGAATTTAGCATACCTCTCTCCATAAAGGAAAAGATCTGCAGGTTTTCATAGTTCTTATACCTAAGGTTCATGTTCTTTTAGAATGAAAAATAGCCAGTCAGTTAGTTTTTATTGTTATTACTACCACTATTGTAGTTGCTTCAGTTGTGTCTGACTTTTCATAACCCCATTTGGGTTTTTCTTGGCAAAGATACAGGACTGGTTTGCCATTTCCTTCTTTAATTCATTTTACAGATGAAGAAACTGAGCAAACAGAGTTAAGTAGCTTGCCCAGGATCACATAGTTAAGTGTCTGAGGCTGGATTTGAACTTAGGAAGATGAGTCTTCCTGACTCCAGGCCTGGTAGTCTATCCACTGTATCACCTAGCTGTCTCTTATTATAGACACAGTATTTATTTCAGAATATCTGAGTCAATTAGTTTTCTTATTTTATTTTTGTTTTAATTGTTTAAAAACACACTTTATTGATATTTTTTCTTTATAATATAGCTATTATCCCTCAGTTCAGATTGAATCTGTACATTTGACAAAGAAAACAATTAAGGAATAAACCTTGTCTGACAAGTAATGTGCATAACATTCTGTCCTAGCAGTCCCTCACTCTTTGCCCTGAGGGAAGAAGTGTATATGGTTATTCCCGTCAACTAATTGAACCCTGCAGGCATTTAGCCTGTCTTCTTTGTACTTCTTTCTGGCTAGCAAGATCAATTTCTCTAAGCTAAACCTCTATCTGATTTAGGGTTAAAATATTCCTTTTAACTCCACCCCTGTCCATGCATCTTATGTAAATCATTTTAAGGGCTACTTCATAACACAGTGCAAAAGGTTGTCTGAGTCTGAGGCACCATGGTTTCTTTAGGATTCCCCAAGCCTGTCTAATCTTGCCACTCAAAAAAGTCTTAGCAAGGGCAAAAGCTAAGCTAAGAGGGCAAGGTCATTGTCTCCCTCCTGGCTAATACTAATACCTTTATTATATTTATGCAACAAGTCTTTGAGGCTTTGAATAGCCCTACTTCCAGATGAGATTGAGGCATCTAGAGGTTAAGTGATTTATATGCCCCAAATTATCCAGATAGTCAAGTCAGGATTCAAACTAGATCATCTGACCCAAATTCGTTGTTCTTTCCGTGACACTACTCGACCCATAAGACCACGAGATGGATTTTTACCATCTTGGGGAGCTATGCACCACTGAAATGGTACAAGATTCTGGGAGGTGAGGGGCAGGGTTAAAACAATTGCCAAAATTATTGGATATTTTTGAGGACAACTCTGACCCATTCTTTTCTTTTTTAAAATAGATTTTTGTTTTTAATCACTTCTGTATTCGCCCACACACCCATCCCTTGTAATAAATAAAAGAGAAAGATTAGGAAAAAAAAGATCCAGCAAAACCATCAGCATATTGAAAAAAATGGACATTACGTATAATGTTTCCCACTCATAGAACCTCATTTCCAAACCTTTACAAAGCAGTGGTGGTGGAGAGAGGAATAACTTTTCATATCTCTTCCTCGGGGCCAAGTTTCTTCATAGTTTTACAACATTTTAATCATTTTGTGGTTGTTGGTCTTTTTGTTGAAATTGTTATAGTCATTATATTTAGGTTTTCCTGGCTCCACTTCATTTTTCATCAGTTCAGGTGAGTCTTTCCATTCTTCTCTGATTTCATCACATTCCTCACTTCTTGCAGCCCAGTAATATTCCATTACATGCACTGCCACAATTTGCTTAGCCATTCTCCAATCAATAGACATATACTTTGTGGTAAGTGCTGCAATCAGTATTTTAGTGGACATTGGAGACTTTCTGTCAGTGACGTCGTTGGGCGTGTATGTTTAACAACCACTTTTTAGCAAGGTTCAGATCAAAATAAACTAAAGTGAGATTAATAAGGAAGGTTCACTCTAATAATAAATGTAGTAGTGGTTATTTGACACAGTATGTGCAAATGGAGGCAGCTAGGTGGTGCAGTGGATAGAACACTGGGCCTGGAATCAGGAAGACCTGAGTTCAAATTCAGACCCAGACTTAAACCTGTTTGCTTCAGTTTCCTTATCTAAAGGGGTCAAGGTCTCCCAGTGCATCCTGGGTCATCTCCAGTCATTCTGATGAATATCTGGTCACTGGATTCCGATGGCTCTGGAGGAGAAGTGAGGCTGATGACCTGTGCAGCCCTCCCTCACTCAAAGTCAAGTGCAAATCATGTCATCATTTCTCTGATGGCATGGTCTTCTTTGGCAAAAAGGATGAACACAATCTGTAAATGAACTGGAGAAGGAAATGGCAAACCATGACAGTATCTTTGCCAAGAAAACCCCAAAAGGGGTCGTGAAGAGTTGGATACAACTGAAATGATTGAGCAACAACAAAAAATGTGCAAATGAAGTCAAACTTGAGACAAGGTCAAATTTAGTCTGATTCCAGTGGACTCTCAATACAGGCAAGATCCTTCATCATCTCTGTCAGTTGGTGTTGGCTCAGGACACATATGAGGTGTGCTGTCATGCTATTTAGATACCTGAATGTGAAGTGGGTAAACTATGAGTTAAATGTACTTGTCAATTTCTGATTGCCAATATACATTCAGATTGCTGAAATGCAGATGGGTTAAAAGCACCCTAATTCTGTTATATTGTTCAACATCATTCATTTTGGTTAATTGCAACATATAGTAAGCTGGTTTAAAAAACACTAACTTATAACTAGTTATAGATAATTGCACAAAATTCTCAATAGTCAAATATTAATGTAATTGTATTAAATAAAATTGTTCTTGCCTTTTCTTTTCATTTTGGACTAGATTTGTGACTTCATTAATGCAGAGAGTTCTCCACTGAGGAGCTCCCTCTGACAATACTAGTCAGGACCTTCTTTGCAAATTGCAGTCTTGGTTAGAGAGTTGCCTGGAGAACTGAGAGGTTGAGTGACTTGCCCAAGGTCACACAGCCCGAAGTATCAAAAGGGGACTTGAGCCCAGGTCTTCCTGATTCTAAGGATCTCTTTGAATTCCACACATATACTTCCTCTGCCACTATTTTTTTTAAAATACCACTTCATGATGGACAAATATATAACTGGTTTAAAGAGAAAAATCTATAGGAACAGGTGAAACTGCAAAGATAATTACAGACATTTTAAGCAGCAGAAATACAGAAACATATTTTCAATTTTATTTTAATAAAATGAGTTAAGAAATTTATCATGTGGGTTGTTTTTTAAAAAGTGTTGGGGCTATCACATTAAAAAAAAGATGGGTATCCCTACATAAAATTTGTAAATCACTCTTAAGGGGAGTTGAGCAGTCTAGAGTAGACATTTCAGGTCAAGAGATTAGAATCTCTATATAACTAGTCATATTTATATAATTCTTTTAGATTTACAAAGCTCTTTTCTCAGAGAAACTTTGTAAAGTGTGTTTGTATAAGTGTTCTAAAATTCTATGAGTCTTTTATTACACTTATCTTATGAATAGTCCCCCACATGTATCTTGTGGCAGAAAACATATTCCTGGGATCTTCTTGGTCAACCCTTCTTCAAGAGAGACTTTATTTCTTGCCAGGAAGAAGTAGGAGGTTGGGGCCAGAAGCTCAGTCACTCTGCTCTTCTCAGAGAGAATAGGCCTAGAATTATATGTTTATTCCCTTAAGTATTACAAGTCTAGAGGATGTGGGTTTCAGATTCAAGTTAAACTTCTGATCAACGTTCATTTGTTGGGATGGGGGGAAGCAGGATACCAAGTTTTATATCCAAAGCTTGACTCATTTCCCAATTTCTCAATGAATACACATAGAATAAGAAAGATATCTATCCAAGTAGGTAGTAAAATAGAAATCAGAGAAGCTATACATAGGAGAATATATATCATACAATATGGAGAGGAGGAGTTCTCCCATTGGGAGCTGGGTGATAGCTCAACCAAGACAGTCTCAGATCTCACCCAAAGGAAAATTCCCCTGAAGTCTCTAGCATTGTAAGCACACGATAGGGACATGATGGAGACTGTCAGCTCCCCTCATGTTTTTCCCAGAGTCTTCCCTTCCCTTCCTTGAAATGGGTTTGACATCATCCATCTTCCCTCTCAAAGGTAGAAGCCAGAAGCCTCAGAAGAGACTGAAGGAGCCTCAAGATTCCCAGGTCGGAAGAATGCAGACTTCTCATTTCTCCCTCCCTGGTCAGTTCCTCAGCATCAAAGCACTGACCACTAAATGAGAAAGTCTTCTATGAATGGGCTTTGGGATTCAGTTACATATGGAAGATGAAACTGAGGCTCAGAGAGGTTAAAAGACTTTTCATCTATCAAACAATAAACATTTATTAAGCACTTATGTACCAAGAACTGGGCTAAGTGCTGAGGTTGCTAAAAGAGGTAAAGCTCCTCAAGGAGCTTACAGTCTAATGGGGGAGACAACGTGCAAACAAATACATACAAAGCAAGCTATAGACGGGATAAATGGGAAATAATTCGCAGAGGGAAGGCACTGAAATTAAAAGTTGTTTGGAATGTAAAGGAAGTGGGATTGGGGATGTGGAGTTGGAGGGGTTGGAGATGGGGTCAGTAGTGTCACTGGAGGAGGGACAGCATTACAGCTTTGGGGGACACCAGAGAACACATCCTTCCCGCCGAGTGACGAGTGTTTTGTTAGTGGAATAACCAGGAGGCCAGCGTCATTGGATCCAAGAGCACATGAAAGGGAGTGAGGTGTAAATGAAAAGGTGGGCAGGGGCTAGCTTATATAGGGCTTTTAATGCCAAATATTTTGTATTTGTTCCTGGAGGTAGTGTTCCTGGCCAGGCTTTATCCCTGCCTCCCTGGACTTTCTCATGAGTAGAACAGAAACCTCTTCACTCTGGCAGTTCACTCTCCTCCTAGACTTTTCACAGTGGAAGTCCACACCACTCCTGGGTCCACTTCCTCTGTCTTCCTTCTCCCTTTCCTGCTTTTCAGCTTTGTCTTTCCACATTACAAGGTAAGGTCTTTGAGGGCAGGGACTCTTTCCTTCTGCTCATCTTTGAATGCCCACTATTTAGCAAGGTGCCTGCTACACAGCAAACATTTAACAAATGCTTGTTGACTTGTTGATTTGTCTATGGTCACACTGCTAACAAGTATCAGAGCTGGCATTCAAACACAGGAACTTCTGGCTCTAAGCCTAGTAGTCTTTCCATTACACTCACTATACTGTCTATCAGGGTCCCTGGAACTTCCAAGAATAACTTGTGTCTCCCAATGGATGAAATACAGGCATCTCTTGCTTAATACCATTTATCTGAGTCTGTTAAAGCATAGTATTAGGTGAATCAATGTTAATGGGGGACAGTTAGTTCCTTGGGAACAATGGATATGCACATGAACGAAGTACTTACATGAAGTAAGTGATGCAATGATGCTAAAGTGATTGATGCCCAGGGGAATGAATGTAAGTGGAGTTCAAACTGTAATTAATAATAATAGCTAGTATTTATATTGGGCAACTAGGTGGCACAGTAGATGGAATGCTAGGCCTGGAGGCAGGAAGACTCATCTTTCTGAGTTCAAATCTGCCCTTAGACACTTACTAGCTGTGCTGAACCTGAGTGAGTCACTTAAGCCTGCTTACCTGAGTTTCCTCATCTGTTAAATGAACTGGAGAAGCAAATGGCAAACCACTCAAAAAGGTCCATTTGTTTTGCTCCCCTCCCCACTTAATAGTATTTTATTTTTTTCCAGTTGCTTGTAAAATAGTTTTCAACATTCACTTTTATAAGATTTTGAGTTTCAAAATTTTTTCTCCCTCCCTCCCATCCCCCATCCCCAAGATGGCAAGTCATCTGAAAATATACATGTACAATCATATTAAACATAGTTCCACATTAGTCATGTTGTGAGAGAAGAATCAGAACAAAAGGGAAAAACCACAAGAAAGAAAAAAAAAGAGAAAATCGTCTGCTTTGATCTGCATTCAGACTCCTCTATCTATAGTTCTGTCTGTGGCTGTGGATAGTATTTTTCATCATGGTTCCTTTGGAATTGACTTATGGCATTAAATTGCTGAGAAGAGCTAAGTCTATCAGAACTGATCACACAATATTGTTGTTACTATGTACAATGTTCTCCTGGTTCTGCTCATTTCACTCAGCATCTGTTCATGTAAGTCTTTCCAGATTTTTCTGAAATCCACTTGCTCATCATTAGTTAGAGCACAATAGTATTCCCTTCCATTTACATACCCCAACTTGGTCAGCCATTCCCTAATTGATGGGTATCCCTTCAATAGGAAGGTTCATTTGGCAGCTGAGTGGAGGATGATCTGGAGTAGAGAAGACTTAAGACAGGATGACCAATCAGTGATATTTCTGGTTATTCCCTTTTACCATGCCTGCTGAATCATACACAGATAAAGGAAAAAGATGTACAAATTTTCTAAATAAGGAAAATGAATTGAAACTATGTACGTCAAAGGGCTTCCTGTGACTTTTTCCCATTATGTAGAAACACATCATCTCTGTCGTTATTCACGTGAATGGTTGCCAAGTCAGTGCCCAAAGATATTTCCTGCAACATTGCAGCTCCACCATTTTGAGAACATGAGCTATTTCCATGCTTTCATTCACTATTTAAAGCTATATACTGTAAGAGCTAGAAGGGAACCTAGAGGTCATTAAATTCAGCCTTTTTATTTCGCAGGATAGAAAACGGAGGCCCAGGGAGGAGTGTGGTATCAGCTCTTAAATGGTGGCACAATGGGTAAAGTGCCTGCAGTCAGGAAGACTCATCTTTCTGACTTCAAATTTGCCTGAAACACTTACTGGCTGTGTGGCTCTAGGCAAGTCAGTTAGCTCTGTGTGCCTTAGTTTCCTCATCTGTCAAATGAGCTGGAGAAGAAAACAGCAAACTTTTCCAGTATCTTTGCCAAGAAAGTCCCCAAAAGGGATCACAAAGAATCAGACACAACTGAACAACAACAAAATGTTTACAAAACACTTCATCTGTCTAGTCTCATTTAATCCTTTACAACAACTCTGGGAGATAGGTGCTATGATTATTACCCCCATTTTACAGAGAAGGAAACTGAGGCAGAGAGAGGTTAAGTGATTTGCCCAAGGTCACATAGCTAGTAAGTGTCTGAAGCAGGATTTTAATTCAAGTCCAACATTCTAACTACTGGCCCTCTAGCCGCCTGTAGTAGAAAGAGTTCTGGACCTGATGCCAAAGAATCTCAGCTTAGTCACTTGCTGAATACAGCATGGGCAAGTCATTTAACTCCTGTAGGCTGAATTCCTTGCATATAAAAGGGGAAAATGGGACTAGATCATCTGTTAGGTCCCTTCTTGCTCTAAAGCCGAGGACTCTAAGGACTGACAGCTTGCTCAAAGTAACAGGGCTAGTTTGTAGCAGAAGTGGAAGTCAGACCAGTCTGATTCCTCAACCCTAAGCCCTTTCCATTATACTACACACAAGCTGATCTGGATAATTTTGAACTTATAAGTGGGTTCCTTGGCTCAGAAATAAGTCAATTGGAGAAGAAGGAAGGTAGATGGGAAGATTTTATAATGTGGGTGGCATGAAACCTTTTAGATCAAATATAAGCTTCTTGAGGTTTTATCTTTTTCTTTACATTCCTAGCTCATGCCTGGTCCACAGTAGGGGGATGAATGAACATCTCTTGAATAAATGTTTACTGAAATGGGTTCTTAGCCTTTTTTTCCCCTCCATAATGTGGAAAACTTTATCTTTGGTACTAAAGAAATTCTCACTTAGTCATTTCAGGAGGAGAAAGATTTTTCCCATCAGTCTCTGAATTTTCCCCTATAGTTGCTCCTACCTTTCTATCACTTGTTATTGCCATGATCAAAACACAAAGTCTTTCTATGGTTACATATAGGCTTCCTGCCAAGGTGGAAACTAATTCCAGGGTGGAGGGCCCTGAGTTTACAGGGAAGAGCAGGTAAACGGATGTATTTAGATGGAAGAGGATGTGATAAGCAGAGAAATACTATTCTGATAGCCCTTCTCAACAAAGAGTATGTATGGGAAGGGGCCAGGGAAGGAAACAAGCTTTTTAAAAGTACCTACTATGTGCCAGGCACTTTACAATGTCATCCCTTTTGAACCTTACAACAACCCGGGGATGTAGGTTCTCTCATTAACCCCATTTTACAGATGAAGAAAATAAATAACAGAGATAGGTTAAGTAAATTTCCCGGGGTCACATAACTAGCAAGTATCTGAGGCAGGATTTGAACTTAGGTCTTCTGTCTCACAGTTCAACCCTCTATCCTCTGTTCCACCTTCCCATGTGCCAGAACTATAGGCTGGAGTCCCAACTTGCATTCCAAGCCCTGTATTGGTCATGGGGGATGTTTTCCAAGTCTGAATGCCAAGCAATTGGAGGATTTTCTTTTCAATGTTTGTGAAATGAAATCTATTAGGTTCATTTAGCATTCACAGGAAATAGTGAAATGGGGGGACCACTAACTAGTCAAGCAGCCTTGGGCAAGCCTGTTTCCTTGTTTGAGTCTTAATTTTCTTCCCTATAAAATTTTGGGGGTGTTGGACTTGATTTTTTTTCAAGGTCTCTTCTGAGTTGCTGATTCTATGACATGATCTTCTGGAAATGAACCATAATTCTTTCTATTCATATAATTTTAAAAAACATATTTAAACAATTCTCATTAAATTTTTTTTTAAACATTTCATCTTTGAAGCCTAATCTCTACCCCAAATAATCATAACTCCTAAGGGAGCTTCTGGGTAATGTAGTTCAGTTCACTCATTTTGATGTAGCATCACTCATGACAACTCCCCTTGAGAGTCCTGAATGTAGCGTCCCTTTCCCCCTTCTTCCCCCGCCCCCCCATGTTCTATTAGGTGCCAAATAGAAGGAAGTGTGAAGGAGGGGGGCTGGGAAGGAGGGTGGTGGATAGCTTTTGCGGATGTAAAGGACCAAGCTAGAAGACTGCAAGAAGTCATAAGCACTGGTTGGAATTTTATAAGGGAGAGGCAGCGTACAGCACTTCTCCCTTTCTGGCTGTGCTGTTTCCAAGATCTAAGCAAGCAGTGGGTGGGTTATTGCTGTTTTGCTCCAGTGCCCACCCTACCTCCCACCCTCCCAGGCCATCAGGAAAAGATGAGATACTGAGTTGACAGCTAGCACACTGAGCAAGCCTCTGAAGGCACAGAGCGAGCATCAGTTGGGGGAGCCAATGGTGGAGAAAGATGATTTCTCCTGATAGTGTGATTCTGCGATTGGCAGGTCCTTGGGTGGGGAGAGAGAAGTTCAGACTCCAACATAAATGGCGGCAGCTTACTCAAGCCATATCACGTTCAAACAGTGCGTTTCATTTTAGCAAATGTGCTTTCACCTATAACTGAGTAGTCCTTTTGGAGGCGTGCAGAACTGGGCGATTAAGACATCGTGGGATGAGGCTAATGTGTCAAGCTATAGGCACGATTTCTACGAAGATTAATTTATACCCCTACACTCGCTAAGAATCTCGGAAAGGCATCTATGGAGTGGCCCTTCATACTCAGCTGGAGGCTACAGGCTGGTGGCACATGCTCAGTCGAAGCTTAGCTGGGTCAGTTTGAGCTTGGAGCGCTACCTGGTGGTTTACACAGATATTGCACTCCATGAAGCTGCGCCAGCCACACCCCACCCACATTCCCCATCCCCAGGAGGCACGCGAAGCAGGATAAGGGCATCCTAGGCACACTTACTTTACATACAAATGAGGACACTAAGACCCAGAGAGGGGACGTGACTAGCCTCAGGTCGCACAGATACTTAGTAGCAGAGCCAGGAACGGAACCCAACTCTATTATAAATTCAATGCTCTTTGCACTGTATCTCTAGGATGACACAAAATCAGCTTGGCATGCAAAGCCTTCCCCAATCTAGCTTCCATCCACCTTTCCGCTGCCTTTTCATATTACTCCGCTTCACACCCTCCCCATGTTCCAGCCTGCTACGTACCTCTATCTCCTGTCTCCATATCTTTGCAAAGGTGGTCCTTTATGTGTGGATTTCCCTCCATCCCCTTCCCCTAGTTCTCAGGGTCTTTTCCTTCAAAACACAGCTCGGGAAAGAGCCAATTACTACAGAAAAGCCTTTGCTGATCTTTCTCAATTGTGAATAAGTACTCCTCAGTTGCTAGGTAAGTCATCTAGGTGGTGCTATAACCTCAGTCAAGTCACCCTCTGCCTCAGTTTTCTCATCTATGAAGTGGGGATAAGTAACAGAGCCTTGAAGGGTTGTTTACAATATTTGTAAAGCACTTTGCAAAACTTAAAGCACGTTATAAATGGTAGCCATTATTAGTAGCACTTGTACGCTTCAAGTTATTTTGTGTATGTTTTTACTTAACTCTACTTTTTCTGCAGAATTAAGAAAAGTAGCAGTTTTGATTTTGCCTTTGTATCTCCAGCACCTAATCGTGGTCCTTGAATAGGGTGTTGTTGTTCAGTCCTGTCTGACTCTTCCTGACCCCATTTGGGGTTTTCTTGGCAGACATACTGGAGTTGGTTTGCCATTTCCTTCTCCAACTGATTTTACAGATGAGGAAACTGAGGCAAACAAGGTTAAGTGACTTGCCCAGGGTCACACAGCTGGTAGAAGTAATTTAATTAATGCTTGTGGAATTGAATACTGCTCAGCTTCCATTCATTCATTCAACAACTATTAATGAACCCTTGCAGAAAGTACTGATAGGCACTTAGGATAGAGGGAAGGTGAAATAGAAAGATGAATACCACTTGCCCCTTGCATGTTGTAACATGTATGTGTTGGAACAGCTCTATCTTGTCCTTATATAAACATGCATCAAGAATAAGCCATTCTGGATATAGGCTGGAGTCCCAGCTGTTTCACTGTGCAGCTACTCCCTGGTATCTACTGGCAGAGTGAAATATGGCCTATTATTGTATTCCAACTCAGGTTAATAATAATGATAACTAACATGTACACAGTATTTATCATGTGCCCTGGCACTTTTAAAATTAATATCTCATTTGATCCTCACCACAACCCTGGAGGGGGTACATATGATTATTATCCTCATTTTACAGATGAGGAAACTAAGACAGAATGTTAAGTGACTTGCCCAGTGTCAACATATCTAATAAGTTTCTGAGGCAGAATTTGAACTCAGGTCTTTTACCTCCAGGCCATATCTGCTGTGTCCCCTAGCTAACCCTCATTTGTTTCCATCTTCCTACACTGCCAATGTGGTCCTGATTTGTATTTGTCTCTGTACCTCAGAACTTGGCATATAATGGACATTTACTCAATGCTTTTATTTCATGGCACTATTGGAGTACCACAGCATGGGGAGTGGAGGGGGAGGCATGATATCCTCTGTGTACTAACTCTCAAGAGCTGAGCGAAGGCTTGCCCACTGGTGCCCTATTACTGGGGTAACCATATTTTTTTCTGAGCCCCAGATCAGAACATGGACTCTAACAAAATATATTCCTTTTAGAATAAGATCATTGGTTTTGATCTTGAAAGAATCTTTAAAGGTCATCTAGATTAGTCCACTCATTTTACAGATAAAGAAACTGAGGCCAGGAGAATTGACTCGCCCAAAGTCACACAGGAAATTAAGTTACAGAAACAGAATGTGGATTTGTCCAGGTGATAGACTATCAGGAACCTGTAAAATTAAGTCAGGTTCAAGGTTAGGTCTTCTTTGGGGGCATTCCTCCCATCCTTCCAGTAGCATAGAGAGACAAATTGAACTAGCTCGATCAGTTCTTGGGGCAAAGCACAGAGAATTAGAAGATGAAACCTGACAGAAAAGAAACTCCCACTGATTGTGTCTCCCTAAGCAAGGGGAAGCTGTGTAGTGCAGTGGGTAGAGCTCTGGATTTGGAATTAGAAGACCTTTGTGATGGCAGGCAAGTCTCTTCACCTCTCAGGACATCACTGTCCTTTTGTTTAAAATGAAGGGGTTGGGTGAGATACCTTTAAGATTTTTTCCATCTCTAAAATCAGACCTCTTTCTCAGACTTCTTTTATCTCATCATCATTCCCTTTGCTACAAAGTGAGAATTGCTTGGGTTAGTTACCCTTCAAGTCCACCAGGTGGCAGAATAGTCCTACATTCAGAAGACTATTTCTAGTAAGATGGCACTTCAGGCCTCCTGGTCCTAAGAGAACCAGGGAATTGTCCAGGGATGTTAAATGAATTAGCCTCCTTATCAGCTGCCCCTCATCATCCTTGACATCCCAGATCTGGGGTGGGTAATGTAAACAAGAGATGCCTGGCCAAGGGTGGTGAAGTTGAAAGAGAGGTCCTTGTTGAGGATGCCTCCTTGTACAGGGTGTAAGCCTCCCCATGGGCACCACATCTGGGACCTCAAGGCTCTCTCCTTGATAAGGTGTGAAGTATCCTTGCCTAGGTTCTATTGGCTCATTGACAATGACTGATGGAGCTGTGACTAATATACATCTGAGCCTTTGGCTTTGATCTTTAAAAGAGACAGATCTGAGAAACACTGTGGGGAGTCTAGAAATAGAGGAGACTTAGGGTTGTGGGGTGGGAGGGAAGCCTGCTTGTCCATGAAGCCTCCAGGGGGGAAACTTTTGGTTCCAGAGATAGCAACTAAGGAGAGTAAACCAACAAAGCAATTCTTAGAAGAGAAGCCCTTTAATGGAAGCTAGAAGTTCCTGGAATAATTATCTTGGAGGGGCAACATAGGTGGTTGGGAACACAAGCCAAAAAGAGCAACCCCCCCCCCCCATACTATTTTACTTTTTCCAATTACATGTAAAGATAGTTTACAACATTCTTTTTGTAAGATTTTGAGCTCTGGATTTTTCCCCCTCTATCCTCCCTCTCCTCTCCAGGACAGCAAGTAATGTGATATAGCTTATACATGTACAATCATGTTAAACATATTTCTGCATTAGTCATGTTGTGAAAGAAGACTCAGAACAAAAGGGAAAAACCATGAGAAAGAAAAAACCAAAAAAAGTGAAAATAGTATGCTTTGCTCTACATTTAGACTCCATAGTTCTTTCTTTGGATATGGTTAGCATATTGTGAGTCTTTTGGAATTGTCTTGGATCACTGTGCTGCTGAGAAGAGCTAAGTCATTCATAGTTGATCATTGTACGATGTTTCTGTTACTGTGCACAATGTTCTCCTGGTCCTGCTCACTTCACTCAGTATCGACTCATGTAAGTAAAAAGAACAATTTCTGAGAAGCTCTGGGATTGAACCTAGTCGATGAAAAGGGAGAGCCTTGGTTACATCATCTTAATCTTGGTTTTGAGAAATTATCCTATCCGATGCTCTGACTGCTTCCTCTGTTACCTTGCTACATCAGTGATGGCTATGTTGTACTTTCCATACATGATCACTTTTGATCTTCACTACAGTCTTGTGCAAGAGATTGTACAAGAATTACCATCAACAGATAGTAGATAGTATTCGTATTGATGAGGAACTGAAGCATGAACTGCTTGACCCTTGGGAGCTCTGTTCCATCGTTTTTCGGTTGTATCTGACTCTTTGTGACTCCATATGGGCTTTTCTTGGCAGAGATACTGAAATGGTTTGCCATTTCCTTCTCCAGTTCATTTAACAGATGAGGAAACTGAGGCAAACAGGGTTAAGTGACTTGCCCAGGGTCACACAGCTAGTAAGTATCTGAGGCCAGATTTGAACTCATGGAGATGAATTTTTCTGACTCCCAGCCCAGTGTTCTATCCACTGTACCACCTAGCTGCCAACTAGCTGATGACAAGGTCAGCTCAATAATTGAATCCCTGTCTAGAACACCACATCTTGAGAAACTTCAGCCACCCTGAGAGATCTTCATTTCTGGCTTGCCTTGCAGCCTGCCCCACCACTCTAATCTGTGCCATCTTCACACCAATTGCTTAGCCCTTTTTGCAGACAACAGCTTGAAATGGCTCAAAAGTCAATTGTTAAATTTTCATTATGAGAATTTACATCTCAAATATCAGTTGTAAATCAGGATATTATTTATTGATTGTCTAGACTTAAGAAAGTGATGTTAATAATGTAGATGAAACATAAAAATAAGACATGCTTTTTTTTGGAGTCAGTTGTTAAATATTTTTACCAGTACATCTCTGCCTCCTCCCTTCTCCCCTCCCTGCTTTCAAGTTCCTCTTTATGTTTTATCTTCTCCTATTAGAAAATAAGGGCAGTTAGGTTGTTCTGTGGATAGAGTGCCAGGCCTGGAGTCAGGAAGACCTGAGTTCAAATCCAGCCTCTGACACTTACTGGTTGTGTGACACTGGGCAACTCACTTAATCCTGTTTACCTCAGTTTCTTCATCTGTAAAATGAGCTGGAGAAGGAAATGGCAAACCACTTCAGTATCTTTGTCAAGAAAATCCCCAAACCCTAAATTGGGAGAATAAAGAGTCAGACATGGCTGAACTATAGTTAGAAAATAAACTCATTGAGAGGAAATATCCCCTTGTTTTTATATCCTCAGCATTTTGCCCAGTAGTTGGAACATAGAAAGTGTTTAATAAATGTTCTATCTTTGAAGTAATTTGCCACAAAGTATAGTCAAAAAGTGGCAGAACCAGATTTGAACCCAAATCTTTTTGCATCAGAACTAGGGTTCTTTTCATTACACCCCAATTGTCTCTATATTCAACTTAGCAATGTTATTTAGGCTGGGTCTAGTTATAATGTACCTTCTTCTGGATGATTTTCCCCACCCCAACTCCCTGGCCTTCTGAGCCTGCTTGAGCCCTATTCTTTTCTGACAAGTCACTCTGTTACCTCCTTCAGACCCTGTCAAGGAATCCTTTTTTGGATGCTGTTTTCCAAGTCTGCTGTCCTGACCAGGAAGGCATCTCTTCAGTTTTGAGTAAGTAAATATCATGAGTCTAGGAAATCAGTTTGGATCAGACTCATCAATGGGCCTCCTTGGCATCCATCTTGTTTTCTCTAGGACCAAGTCTCAAGGCCGAAAAACTGAAGCCCAGGAATGACGCCATACTTACATTAGCCAACAATTCATTGTCTGTAGACTTTTTTTCAAGTAGAAGTTCACATCTGCAGGCTTATTAATTGGGGAGAAATTCGATTTGCCTGCCTTGATGACTCATTGAACTTCTAGAAGCCTCTCCTTAGTGTCCTTAGTCATGTGTTCCAGTAAATCCCTCTTGCTCTCCCTGCATTTTTCCATTGACTGTTGCTTATGTTCCAGTTAATGGGCTCCCCCTGCCACTCTTCACTCCCCAGTGATGGATTTTTGCATCTGACCCAGCTGTGCTTCAGCATTTGTTCTTCTCCTTTTCTCTGCTGCTTAGCTTGCTTATTGTTCAGTCTCCAAAAAGGGTCTGAAAACAATGTCTGAACAATTGAGGAGGGTTTGATGTTACCCTGCTAGAGAAGGTTCAAGAGAGGCTTTGTCAGAAGCTAGATGACCTTAAGTTTAGAATTTTCCGTTCGGTTGCCAGCAAAGGTATCCAGTTCTCATCTAACTTTTAGATTGGGGCAGTGAGTCAGTCCTAAGGTCAGATTCAGGTATTAGTCTGATTTCTTGTAGTTTGGGCATGGTGGTGGTAAGGATATTTCTTTGATCATTGTTTTTGTGTCTCTGAGAATAATTTCTACTTGTTAAAGGCTTTTCCAGTAGCTCATTTGGTATGGAACCTCCGAAGTAATTGCTTAGAAATGTTGAAAAACTATGAACAATAAGTAAACCAACTGGTCACCATTTCGGAGGGCAATCTATAATAGGTGAGAATACTCTGAGACCCATAGCCCTTTGGGCATAGTTCCAAATTGTTCTCCAGAATGGTGGGATCAGTTCACAATTCTACCAACAGTGTATTGATTTTCAGGGTAACTGAATGAGGCAGGGGTGTGCTGGTAAATGTTAAACAACTGACTCTTTAAAAAAGCATGCCATTTTTAATGTTTCATCTACATTATTATCATCACTTTCTTAAGTTTAGACAATCAACAAAAAAGTGATACATCTAATAATACCTTAAGACCTATGGAGTCTTTGTCTACCTGACTCCCTCTGTCTTTCTCTCTCTGATCCTATCACTTCCTTTCTTCTTCCCCCTTTTTTTTTTTGCCACTTGGTCGTTGCCTCCCTCCAACTATTTCTCTCCTTTTCCCTGCTTCTTTTCTTATCCCTTAAATCTCTCCTTTCCTCTTCTAGCATCCATTAATTGGCTTATAAGTACACACGCATATATGCATGAATATGTATGCATATAACACACACATACGCATGTATGTGCATATATATCTGTATATATAAATGTATATATGTATGTGTATGCACACATATATGTCTTTGAGGGAAATGCTGCTAGACCCACAATGGCTGACTAAGTCAGACCCTATTCTATACTCAGATGTCTAGTCTGGACCAGGTTTGGTCCCCTTTGGGAGCCTGTCCTCCCATGAGAAGGAATCTGGGAGCCTTATCGTCATGATTTTTGTCTTTTTAAACCTGTAATCTGTGATCCTAGGGATAATTTTACTTACAGCTTTGATTATAGCTTATCCCAAGGGTTTACCCTAAAAGGGGAGATTAAAAAGATCCTCAATACAAAGAATCAAGCATGAGATGGATTATTGATTCCTAGACCCAAAAGAAATGTTAAATATAAAAGACTCAGTGCACAAGATGACAAAAACAGGACTCAATAACTTAACTTATAAATTACTTGTTAAAAGTTTGCCGGGAGGTTGATGTTTAAGCTTCATCAGAATATAAAACAATTTGCAGCACTACTAATTAGGCTTTTTACATTTCACTCTGACTGGACATTGTCCCAGTAGTTCTTGGTACACATCTGTTGATGAAATGGTCAGATTTGGGCCAATTCTCCTGTCAGAGGCCATCCTCTGACACATAGACTTTGCCTGATACCAGTCTGCTTCCACTACCACCACAACCAAATGCTTCTCTCTTTGGACCTAGAACCTCTGGACTTCTTGAACTTATAAGGCTGACTCCAGGCCTGTACATGTCTGTTTAAAGAACCACATTTTGTCAGTTGCTCAAGAAAGGAAATGTAAAGTACAAAACCCAGCCTTTGGCCCATGTAATCTCACGTGGTTGAGTTCATATTCCACCAAATTGTGACAGTGGGGATGAGGGAGGTGGGGACAGAGGAGAATGCAGCCCATTTGCCCTCACAAAAATTCTAGAAACAATGCATTATTTGCTAAAGGAGTGTCAGAGTCCCAAAAGGCCAAGCCTGAAGTTGCCCATCAATTGGAGAATGGTTGAACAAGTTGTGGTATATGACTGTGATGGAATACTATTATGCTATAAGAAATGAGGAGGAGGATGCTCTCAAGAAAACCTAGAAAGACTTACATGAACTGATGCAAAGTGAAATGAGTAGAACCAGGAGAACACTGTACATAGTAATGACATTATTGTAAGATGATCAACTGTGAATGATAGCTATTCTCAGCAATACAACGATCCAAGACAACTCTGAAGGACTTAGGATAAAAAATGCTATCAATCCCCAGAAAAAGAACTGATGGTATCTGAATACAGATTGAAGCATACTTTTTTAAAATTTTCTTTTTCTTGAGTTTTTGTCTATATTTTCTTTCACAACATGGCTATTATGCATATATTTTGCATGATTACACACACACACATATAATCTATATTGAATTGCTTGCCTTCTCAATGAAGGGGGTTGGGGAGAAAGGAAAGGAGAGAATTGGGAACTCAAAGTTTTAAAGAAATGTTAAAAATTGTTTTAACATGTAACAGGGGAAAAATAAAAAAAATCTAAATAAATACAAGAAAGAAAGAAAAAAGCTAGCAGCAATTTATGGTGCCCCCTGATCACTACATGCTTCAGAGGGTTGTAGAACACTTGGCTTTTTTGCACAATGAATCCTTATGATGATATGATTACTCTGGCTTGGCAGGATGTAAACAAAGATGACCATTTGTTCTGCCATCTTAGAGGTACTCTGCCCTTGGGAAAGGTCATGATTTGTGTATCAACCATGTTTGTTCTGCTTTCCTTCTCTTCTTTCTTTTCATCATTTTCTTAACCCTCAGTATGGTTAACTAATTTGGTCCAATCTGATGAGGATGAAGTGATTCCTCAGAGTTGATTTAATTCACATTTAATTATTAGTGATTTAGAGCATTTAAAGAATATGGCTATTGATAGCTTGGATTCTTTCCCCTAAAAACTGCCTATTCATATCCTTTGATCATTTGGAATTTGGAGAATAGCTCTTATTCTTATAAAATTGACTGAACTCTGTCTATATTTTAGAAAAGAGACCTTTGTCATAGAAGCTTGCTGCAAAGAATTTTTTCCCAATTTCTAATTCTCTTCTAATTTCAGATACATTAATTTTGCTTGTGCAAAAACTTTTGAAAAATTAGTAATAACAATTATCTTTCTTACATCCTGTGAATCTCTCCCTCTCTGTCTCTATTTCTGTTTCTCTCTCTCTCTGTCTTTCTCTCTGTGTCTCTCTTTTTCTCTCTCTCTTATTTGGTCATAAACTGTTCTCCTGTCCATTGGTCTGAGAGTTACTTATGTCTATGCTTCTCTAATTTGTTATCGTGTCCCCCTTAACGTCTTATTCATTACCCAAATGGGTAAGATGGACAATTGTTATTACATAACGTCATGTGTTCCTAGGTTTCTCAGAGATCATCCTTTTTCAGTGGACCCTTTAAAAGAAGAGACAGATCCTGGCTGGGGTCTTCTTAGCTGAAATCCTCCAGATGGTATCATGTGACTGCAGGGAAGGGTTAGGGAAGGATAAATCCCTGTCTATTTCAATATGAGGGCAACTTGGCCACCACTCTTTACATGGATCATAGACTCAGCTAGCTTCCTTCTCCCTTTTTGGATTTTTTTTCTTATTTTAGGCAAATAAATATCTTAGGGTGGATGTGTCTAGGATTGGAGGCCACTTTGTGAGTGTGAAAGGTCTGGAGGTCCTGAGTTGGAGCTGGCTGGGGGAAAGAGAAGCTTTTTCATCAGAGAGTCAAAAAGAGAATTAGTCCAAGTTTTCTCTATTTTGCAAGTATACATGTGCCAAGGATTGCTTGAATAATACTTGACTGATATGAAATGTAAAATGTTTAATTGGCAGTTTTGCAAACTACTTCACATTCTGATGAATTTTAAGTACCACCCTCCTAACAGATTGTACCAGTATAAGTTAAGCTACTGATGTTTACTGTTAATTCATACTTATGAATTTAGGAATATATAGCCTTTCTTGTGTGTGTGTAGGAATGAATTACCTATCCTATACCTGATTAATATTATTCACTCCCTTGTTTTGGGAAATCCCTTAGACTTGTGAGTCATACTCTAATTTATGATAATTAAAATTTCCCCTGGGAGGCCAGGATGGGGAATTTAATGAGTCAATTAGTGTAAGAAGGGGGAAGAGGCATGGTCCACAGGATTGAACCTAGTCCAATGGCTGAATATAGGATGAGTTCCACATCTTCTGTGTGTTAAGCCAAGTGGTACCTCAGTACTAGATAGATAAAATACATGTAGTCTTCATGACTCAATAGGGAGATGCACTTTGTATCAAGACATTTTTCAATTGGCAATTGCCACAAATAGAGACTAGAAAGATAAACTCATAAAGAAAGTCTAAGAACTAAGGGTATGGAGAAGAATGATGGTAAGCATTTGGTTGAAGAATGATGGAGGAACAAACAAGCATTTTAGCTGTCAGATTAGAACCAGAGATCACCTGTATAGAAGCAGAGGGGGAGTTGGGGAAATGCATTACACACCTGGTACATAAACACTTTTGTAACTGAAAGTAAAAAGAGGCACAAAGTTCTGAGCATGATTTCTTTATTAGCAAAACACAAATTTGCTGATAGAGTATTAGCCTCCTCATCAATAGCAAAGAACCCAAAATATAGATAATTTTTTGTAGACAAAAGGATGAACATCCTATAGTAAAAGGTAGCATCATAGATGGGGAAAACAATGTGATTGGCTGAAGACTGGGTATGCTAGCAACCACCTTTCCTTTCATCTTGTTACTGATTGTCCATCTACAAGGTTAGTGGTACATGGATAACAAACCAGATTTCCTTGAAAGACAGAGAAAACAGACTAGACTTCCCTGAAGGACAACCAGTGAGATAGAGACAACAGATTACAGATAACAGAGTATCTGTTATCCAGGTTTGGGATTAACCTGATGGGAAACAGCCCTATTTAAAAAGGAAATAACAAAATGGGAAAACTGAGTCAATAGGATCTTAGCTTCAGCTATGTGAAGGCTGTCTTTTCAACTTTCCCAGACATAGACATTCACCTGTAGCATTTTCCAGCTCATCCTCCTTTTGAGCAGTTTGTGGCATTTTTCCTCAAATGGCAGATTCCTGACTTAATAATTGTTTAGACATTTATACCTGAATTTAAAACTCAGAATATTTTCAAATTAGAGTCCCAAGAGATTTTTACTTCAAATAGTAAGTTTCACTAATCATAACTTGGCAACAGATAAAATTACTATTATTATTTCTCTCATACTGTTGCAATAACAGTTAACAATAAAAAGTTTACCAGATCTTTCAAAAAAAAATAAATAAACATCCTTTTCTTCTTTTTTTCTTCTCTACTTTAAATTTATCCTGGTATAAAACTCAGTCATCAGAAATCAAGAAAATAATTACATTCTGGAATCCCACATAAATAATGAATATGTGATCATTCACTCAAAAAACTCAGAAAAACATTGGCTAATTAATGTAAATCTCCAAACTAACAGAGATCCATCTACTAAGATACTGTATATTTACCCTTTAAGGCAAAAATATATCTTCAAGACTGCAGTCTGTTAAGACTAAATTGGTTCAAGATGTAACTTCAATATATAATGTACCAGGTATAATTTCATAATTCACATAAGCACAATTCATCACATGTATTACTTCTGTACTATAAAAGAGCTTGTAATCTCTCCTCCCTCATTCAAAGAGTGTTTGTAATGGAAGAGGGGAATCCCATTTTCTCAGTTAACTAATTTGTTAATTTGGAATTTCACAACACTTAGCAAATTTTTAAAGAGGGCTGATAAGATTTTATGACTTTGCCTAAGGAGATGGTCCCAAGGAACCTGGCAAGTTTACAAATAAGAAGACTTTACAAGGTTGTTTTCATTTTTCTTTTCCCACAGAGCAAGTAATTATTATCCTTCCCTTTTAAAATATACCCAATTAAATACTTCATAGGTTTTAACATTATGACAACAGTTTCTAATAACTGAATTAATAATTTCACAGTATCCAGATGAAAAGAAGTTAAATTTTCCAATGATACAACTGCATCACCCTCTTAACAACATTTCTTACACAATGATTACCTGAAATCCACAACACAAAAAATTCTGAAACATAATAACTATATAATATCATGAAACAAAACTTGTTGCCAGTCAAATGATATGATTCAATTGAATGCACTTCCAAATTATCTTACACAGAAAATTACTCATTTTGTCACATTTACCATTTTATGTTAATCACACTTAAAAACCAATGTAGAGTTATACAGTATGGAGTAATTATATTCAGTTAGAGAAATAAGGGTAATAATAGTTAGCATTTACATAGTCTTACCATGTGCCAGGCACTGTGTTAAGCATTTCACAACTGTTATATCATTTTGATCCTTATAACAATGTCAGGAGGTGGGTTATCTTTCCCCTTATAGATCAGAGAACCAAGGTAAACAGAGGCAAGGTAACTTGTTCCAGGTCACATAGCTAACAAATCTTTGAGACCAGAAACTTGACTCGTTTTTTCTGAGCTACGATCATCCTGATGCCAAATAGTAGATATAGTTTGCATTAGGTTCTAATTTACCACAATTATATGGTTTAATTTTGGAACATAATTTCATCCAAATCAAATCTGGATTTTTAATCACAAATGGTAACATTTAAAATCCCAAGGGCCATTAATTGGCAAGTCTTAAAAATTTAGAGCTCATTGTTATCAGTTAGCTCAATTTCAAAGACTCATGGTGAGACTCCCAGCTCCTTATAACTTTCTCTTGATTTCCTTTTAAATTATCCCAAGAGTCAAATCAATTATCTGTGTTTTCTCAACTTAAATCTACTCAAATACTTAAAGATAGTGACCTCTGTTTTCCCAAAGGCATCTACTATTCTCTGTAGTTTTTTTCTTTAAACAGGAAAGACTTTACATGAGGGTCTCAGCTTCGCATTCTCCTGCTTTTAGGGTTCACAAAGATTTCATATTCCTCGCTTAACAACTAAATATACTCTTCTAATGGATCTTTAAGGATATAATTTTAGTATAGTACCTTCAAATAATTCCATGTTGTAAATATATTACTATGTTTCCCTGTCATAAAGAGTAACCACATAACATTTTTTCATATCTTTTTTATCTCAAGATATGAGAAACCTCTCTCAGCCATATTTTTGCAAAACTCCAAACCTCATTTACTTTCAAATCTTACTTGCTCAAACTTTCTCTCTTCCTTTCTCCATATATCCCTCCAGTGAACTTTGATTAAAGTCCTTTAAAATTGGACCTTTTTTCTTCTCCTCCCATATCCTGATCCAATACTCTCCCACTTTTTCAGTTCCGCCAGTCTTCATTTCCCAATTATATCCCAGACTATATGTAGGACCTATCTTCACTCTACTAAATTTCTTCTTTAAAATTTGGCATGAAAATGTTTCTTGTTACACAACCCCAGTTAATTAAATACTGTTATCTTTGGGGTTCTTAAGAATTTACTAACACATAGTCTTATCCTGTGTCTGTTGGTCCTTTGCATCCAGTTTACGTAAACAATTAGTGTTTTTCTATCATTTTCATAATAAAAAAACAGTGATAATACTAAAACACTCTTCTGAATCAAATTTTATATATTTTGTAGTTGCTCCCTGATTTAAATAAGCTTTTTTCTTTTTATGGTCAGAGAAAGAGTTCTTGAGGAAGTTCTTCAGTATCAGACAAATTTAAACTGCAAACTGTAACCTTTTTTTCTTTCTGTAATCAGTGAATTTTCCTTCCCCCTGTCACTAAAACAATAAATCTGTCATTCTTCTAGGAAAGAGTGACAAAGGTCTAATTGTTATTTCTTTGTAATGTTCGTAGTTTTATTCTTGTTTTTCCTTAAAAGAAATTCTACAGAGTGTTACTCCAAAAACCCACTAAAACATTTCATCGTTTGTAGAAAAACATTCCAACTGTATTTTTGAAATTTTACAATAGAGAAATTACACTTAAGTCACAATTTTAGTCTCTAATTAGTTTATGATGCCATAAATTTCTACAGACTGGGAACAAAGATTCCCTCTTATCTGCGTCTTTTGTCTCTCTTCTAACTTGAGGAGAGAGAGGGAAGGAGGGAGGGAGGGAGATAGAGAGAGAGAGAGAGAGAGAGAGAGAGAGAGAGAGAGAGAGAGAGAGAGAGAGAGAGAGAGAGAGAGAGAGAAATTGAGATTCTTTCTAAAGAAAAATTTTTTTACTCTTTCTCAAAGGAGAAAGCCAAAGAGCTGACTAAACAATGCGGGGCGGGGGGTGGGGTGGGGGGGGGAAGACTTACAAAACACAGATAATGTGACAAGACAGGCAGAAGAATACTTAAAAATTGGTATGTAGAAGTCCCTTTTCAGGCAATATTTGGGACTTTTCCTTTATAGCTGAGGCCAATTTTGTCCAATTTTAGTTAATCCCTCCATCTCCCTCCAACTGAGAAGAATCTCTGTTTTCAGCCTTATTAAGGACTTCCCTAAAGAGGCATCACTATAACACATGCCTTTCAATCACTCCTTGCCTGAGTCAGGAGTCTCCCTTGACTCCATGGGGTAATTCCCTTAGAAGGATTTTCTGGGTTATTGTAACAGCAAGCAAAGTGGGATTTTTTGTTGTTTTCTTTTTGGAGTTCAGTTTCCCAGACTCAGACTAAATTGTGAGCATCTGAAGGTTCAATTTCCTTTGAACCCTGGTAGTTCACAGCTCTGCTGAGTCATGTAGGTTTCCTGCCTCCTGACTCTGAGCCAATCAGGAGTTGAGTCTTTGTTATATATACTGAGAGGTTGAGGTTTTGCTTTGGGGGCTTGCTTATGAGAAGGATCTTGTGATTCCCTGGTCAAGACTCTGAGTGGCCATATATTCAGAGACCTCTTCTCCCCCCTACTCCCCACCCCATCCCCAACTGCTCAGATGAAAAGGTTCTCTCAATCCAGGGATGTATGTAAAATGTATAATAATATTGCTTTCACTTAGGTAGTAGAGCCCTGTCTGTTGGTCTTTCTCTGTTTGTATTTTCTATGAAGTTCAGGGTGCTGACTTTTCCCCTGAACTAGCGAATGTAATTTTAAAAAGACTGTTGACCCCTTAAACAGCTCTCTTTCCTAGTAAAGCAGATCTAAGAACCTATGCTAGCTGGTCATCCTGGGTATGCTAAGGCGCTTGTTGTTATAGGTATCTATTGACAGTTATTACCAAACATTTGTTCCAATATGTAGTTACATTACATTAAAACAAACAAACAAGCAAAACTGCACCTTTCCCAACCATTACCTTTACTGAGAAAAGTTGGAACTGAGAGGATAGTCAGGTCTCAGGTGCAGTCCTCTACAGAGAAATCCCCTAGTGAAAATTCTTTTGGATTGCTCTGGTGGAGTCCCCCCTAAGAGGCTGTGCTGTGGGCCCACCTCTCTCCATTGGTCCGTATGGAGGTACCAGCGGTGACAATAGAAATTAAGGTAAACTGAGGCACAAAGTATGAGTATGGTCAATTTATTAGCAAAATACAAATTTGCCAATAAATAGAGTGTTAGCTAAGACCCCCAAGGTGGGATTTACTGATCATTTTTATTGACAAAAAGAGGAGCATTCATAGTAAAAGGTAACCTCATAGATGAGGAAAACAGTATGATTCACTGGAGATCAGGTATTCAGGGCTAGCAACAACCCCTTCTTCCATCTTGTTGTTGATTGCTTGCATCCACTTGCAAGGTTAGTTAGTTTTGTTTTTTTTTTAATTTTTATTTTTTAATGTTTAACAATCACTGCCATACAATTGAGATTTTATCCCCCCCACCTACCCCCCAATACCCCCCTCCCTCCCCACGACTGCATACAATTCTGTATAGATTCTACATATACTTTCCTATTGAATACATTTTCACTATAGTCATGCTATGTAGTCAGACTAAGATAAATGAAAGAAATCGTATAACAAATCAGAACATGATACACAAACACATACACAAACATGATCTGCTACATTATGTGAGTGACTTCCATATTTCTCTCTCTGAGTGTGGAAGGCATTTTGCCTTGAGATCCACCATTGGGATTTTTTTTTTTTTTGTAAGAAGTTCTTGTGTTATTACAAAAATCTAAGTCTACCAGAAAAAACTCTCACACACTGTGGTTGCTGCTGTGCATAAAGTTCTCCTGGTTCTGCTCCTTTCACTCAGCATCAGGTCATATAAGTCCTTCCAGGCCTCTCTGAAGTCTTCTTGTTCATCATTTCTTATGGCACAATAGTACTCCATTACATTCATATACCATAATTTATTCAGCCATTCCCCAATTGATGGACATCCCCTTGACTTCCAGTTTTTGGCAACTACATAGAGTGCTGCTATAAATATTTTTGTACATGTGGGACCCTTTCCCATTTTTATGATCTCTTGGGGATATAGTCCTAGTAGCGATATTGCTGGGTCAAAGGGTATGCACATTTTTGTAGCCCTTTGGGCATAGTTCCAAATTGCTCTCCAGAATGGTTGGATGCGCTCGCAGCTCCACCAACAATGAATTAGTGTTCCAACTCTCCCACATCCTCTCCAGCATTTATCATTTTCTTGTTCTGTCATGTTTGCCAATCTTATAGGTGTGATGTGGTACCTTAGAGTTGTTTTGATTTGCATCTCTCTAATCAATAGTGATTTAGAGCATTTTTTCATATGATTATAGATATCTTTAATTTCTTCCTCTGAAAATTGCCTATTCATATCCTTTGACCATTTATCAATTGGGGAATGACTTGTATGGTTATACATTTGAGTCAGGTCTCTATATATTCTAGAAACGAGGCCTTTATCCCCGAGCTTAGCTGTAAAAATTCTTTCCCAATTTACTACATCCCTCCGGATTTTGGTTGCATTGGGTTTGGTTGTGCAAAAACTTCTCAATTTAATGTAATCAAAGTTATCCACTTTGCATTTCATAATGCTTTCTATCTCTCCTTTAGTAAAGAATTCTTCCCTTCTCCATAGATCTGATAAATACACTATTCCTTGCTTCTCCAGTTTATTCATGGTATCAATCTTTATACCTAAATCATGTACCCATTTGGACTTTATTCTTGTGTGCAGTGTCAGGTATGGGTCTATGTCTAATTTCCGCCACACTGTTATCCAGTTTTCCCAGCAATTTTTGTCAAACAATGAGTTCTTATCCCAGAAGCTGGGGTCCTTGGGTTTATCAAACAGAAGGTTGCTATATTCGCAAGGTTAGTTAGTAATACATGGTTAACAAGCCTGACTTCCTTGAAGGACAAAAATAATAGATTTTCTTAATATAAAAATAGATCATTGATTTTATAGAAAAAACTGAAGTTTTCAACTTAACTTAGAGACAATGAATAATGTACAGGAAAGCTGAACTTCTAAGCTTAACACAGAGACAATAAAATGTGACTAAGGCAGTTACAAAAATGTCGGTGGTAATACCGAGTGAAATCAGTTAGGAAGTAGAATCAATTTGATTTTTTGCCCAGCATAATACAGGGGTGATGGAGCTTCACTTAGACAGATATCCAGGGAAGCTAAGAAGCACGGTGTATAGAGTGGCGGGCTAGAGTCAGGAAAACCTGGATTTAAATCCACCCTCAGACACTTAATAGCTATATGACTCTGGGCAAGTCACTTAATGGCTGTCTGCCTTAGTTTCCTCATCTGTAAAATGAGGATAATAGTAATAATAAACCTTACCTCCCAGGGTTGCTGTGAGGATTAAATGAGATAATAATTGTAAAGCAGGTTGTTTACAAAAACAGTTCCCAAAATCTGAAATAGATATAGAAAGAAATTTATTAGGTCATTTGGTAGAGGAGAAAGAGCCAGAAAAGAGATGTGACTTCCTCTCATCCAGGCCCTTAAAGTTTTACATTATACAGGATTTAGACAAGGGTGCTGCACAAGAACCACATATACCAATTGCCAAGAAGGCAACTCGAAAGCAAAGTAGATTGAAATAGGTGTAACTGTATATATTCAATAAAATTTGGGTGAACCCAAAACACAAGCTTGGGTAGACCTATGGCAAGTCCTGGGTTGGTAACCCAAAACTAGAAAGCTTTGGATAGATCAGGACTTGGGGGAAAGCATCGTCATCGTGTCTAGCATTTTCAGAGAGTTACTGGGTTCTGGAGATATTCTGGGTGCAGACAACCTTTAATCACATAGGATTGGATTTATATAGTATAATATTTTTTTCCAAACAATATAATAAATCATTTTTCCTCTAAGTGTTTATTAGACTAGTGTCTGGCACATAGTAAGCACTATGTAAATGTTACCTATTATTATTAGCTATTACTAGGTGTGAGCTATATCTCTACCACAAACAGAAAAGCATCTTGACTTGCCTGAAGGACAATTTCATCCTTCAAAAGTTTGGAGAACAGACAAGGGGCGCTTCTGTTCTGGAACTGATTTGCTGATAAGGAAGAAATGTACGCTGTAGTATAAATGATAGAAACTTTGGGAGAAGTGACCACTCTCTCCCCTAGAAGATGCCATAGAGGAGAGGACAGCCAAGCATAGTCTGACATATGCCCTCGATTTTTAGGAATCAGATTTCAAAGCATTTAGAGAAATAACAGGAAGAATCTGATGGACTAAAATTCTTCAAGTAAAGTCAGTTAAGGGATGGAAAGCTCTTAAAAATGAAATCTTTTAAGTTATACAGACAATGGGGTATGGAACTCTATCTTGCCCTACAGGAAAATAGAAGGGAAGGGGATAAGAGATGGGGGATAGATAGATAGATGGAGAGAAGGGAGGGCAGATTGGGGGAAGGGGTGATCAGAATACATGCCGTTTGGGGGGTGGAGGAGGGGAGAGATGGGGAGAAAATTTGGAACTCAAAATCTTGTGGAAGTGAATGTTGAAAACCAAAGATAAGTAAATTAATAAAAATAGGAATAAAGAACATAAAAAAAGAAATTTTAAAGATACAAAGGAGAATGATTCCAGGGAAGAGGAAAAGGGGGACAGAGGATCATGGATTTAGAGCTGGCAGGAAACTGGGTCATAGAGTTCAAAGAAATGTCTTTACTTATCTGAAGAACCTGATGTGGCTCCACAGATAATGCACCAATCAACTTAGATATTGAAAAGAAATTTACAGATGATGGCTGCATGAGTAGGTTAAAGAAGATTCATACCTGGTACTCTAATGAATACTAGTGTTGGGAATAATCAGACTTGGAACGAGTTTGTATTGAATGTATAAACAAGTTTGTACAAAACGTATTTACTAAAATGTACTTATAACTTCAGTAATACAGCAAGGTGGCACGATGGATAGAGTGCCAAGCCTGAAGTCAGGAAGGCTCATCTTCCTGAGTCCAAATCTGGCTTCAGATACTAGCTATGTGACCCTGGACAAGTCATGTAACTCTGCCTCAGTTTCCTCATCTGTCAAATGAATTGGAGAAGGAAATGGCAAATCACTCCAGTATCCTTGCCAAGAAAATCCTCAATAATGGGGTTATGAGGAGTTGGACATGACTGAAAAAACAGCTGAACAACGATGCTTATTTAAAAAATATTGACACCTTTTGCTTTGACTCAACAAATATGTCCCCCCCAAAACCACCTACCAGTACAAAACAAATCCCATCATGACGAATTTCCCTGAAAAGAGTTATACAAACCTGCCTGTTGTCATGATTTTGACTGATATAATTTTCTGTTTTTGTGATTTATCAGAAGGGAAGGATATGAACTTTAATTTTGACTAAAGTATGCTACCAGCAGTTTCCAATGAATTTCATTGCCTTTTATTGATGTCTTTGTTTCAGAAATGCTTTTTAAAATTGATTTTAATTGGCATATTTTGTTTCTTAAATCACCTGGATTTTCTCCTTTATTGGTTCTCTCCCTTCCCACAGATCCATAGCTTTTGATAGATATTTTTTGACAAATAACTTTTTGAAGAAAAAAAAGGAAAAAATCAGCAAAATCAATGAATACATTAAAAATATGTCATACCCATTGTTCCACATCTGTGAAATGAGAGGGTTGAACTAAGACATCCTCTGAGGTTCCTGCCACCTTTACATCTATGCGCCATGTTATCTCATTCAATCTCCACAACAAACCTGAGCAGTAGGTTTAAGAACCTGAGGCAGACAAAAGTTAAAGGGAGTGCCCAAGGTCTTAGAACTGATAAGCATTTGAGACTGAATTTGAACTAATGTCTTCCTGACTCCAACGCCAGCTAGCATTCTATCCAGTAGACCACCTAGCTGCCTCTAGCTGGACTTTAATAGGGTTAAACATAAAATCTTAAGCATTAATTCAAGAAATTACTTTTAGAAGCACAAGATTGGAGAGGCATCATAGGCAGCGATTTGACTAAAAAAATTGAGGTTTTGTGGAGTGAGAGTTCAATGGGGTCAAAGGTATTAATGTGAAAGCCAGGCAAGTAGATGTCATGCTTGGCTGCATTAGGAAAGGCATGGCATGCAGGGATTTGGAAGTGATAATGCCATTTTACTCCCTCCTTGGCAGACCACACGTGAGCTAGAGCTAACCTTCATGTGGTGCTTTAATTTTTGTAAAGAGCTTTTCAATTATCTCATTTTGTCCTCACAACAACCCTGGGAGGTAGGTGCTATAATTATTCCCCTTTTACAGATAAGGAAACTGAGGCAAACAGTGGTTAAGTGGCTTGCCCAAGGTAGACAGCATCCTGGGGTACACGTTAGTGCAGGCCTTCTGGCATTAATGCCTTAACTGAGTAGGATAAGGAGCTGGAAGAGACCTTGGCGATTATCTAGTTCAATTCCCTCATGTTATAGATGAGGCCCAGAGAGGAAAAACAATTTGTGTAAGGTTGAAAGATATTAAGTGAAAGATCTCCTATTTGAACCCAGTCTTTGGACTCCAGAACAAGTACTTATCCCTCCACCACTTTCTGTGGCAGGCTGATGGGTCTGACCTCTTGGAACAAGTGAGACTTCAGTGCAGCCGAGTACATAGTTTCCCATTCAGCTCCCTCGGTCAAAGCCTGGCCCTGCTTTGCCAGATACTGGGTGATTTTAATGGGTTTAATGGAAGGGCCCAAGCCTGACTCCATTCATGCCCATTCCCCTTCTGTGACCTCAGGACTAGGTGACCTGTTGGTTGAACATTCTCCTGAGGCCTTGAAGAGCCTTTTTTGTCCTCATTCTGAAAAGCCACCAAATTCCCCAGGGATTGGTATCCTGTCTATTCAGGAACCAGAATGATCTCTCTCTGGTGAGCAACCAGCGGAGAATTAGATTGAGTTCGGGAGGAGAATGTCTGAAAGGCCCCTCTTCTCAGTGGTTCTCTCTGTCCTCCCTTTTCTTTCCATTTTCCTCCCTCTACTTCACGTTCCATTAGCCAGCTGGTGTCTCTCCATCATTGGCCTCTGAGATATACTTAGGGATAAGCGGCATCTGCAGAGAGCAGCACTCCGTTTCTTAGGCTTTTCCTTTTCATTTAATTCACCTAAAAGGCAGTGAGCTCAAGGCTGTAGTGCACAAAGGCCAAAAGAAAATGGGAATCACCCACATGCATACATTTATGGGGAGCATCATCCCTCCTCCTCCCCTTTCTCCTCCTCTTCCCCCTTTTCCTCTTTTTCCTCCCCTTCCTCCACTTTTCTTCTCTTCCTCTTCCCTTTCCTCTTCCTCTTTTCCCCCTCCTTTTCTTCCTCCTCTTTCTCTAGTTCCCCTCCTTTCCTCTTCCTTCTCCTTCCATTTCTCCTCTTTTCGTTCCTCCTCTTCCTATCTCCTTTCTCCTCCTCCTCCCTTTTTCCTCTCCTCTTCTTCCTCTTTCTTTTCTTCTTTTTCCTCTTCCCTCTTCTCTCCTTTCTCCTCCTCTTCCCCTTTTTCTCTGCTTCTTTCTTTTTCTTCTTTCCTTCCTTTCTCCTCCTCCCCTTCTCCTCATTTTCTTCTTTTATCTTCCTTTTCTCCTTTCTCTTCTTTCCCCTCTTTTTCCTCCTCCTCCTCTCTTGTGAGCACCCCTCCCCACAACTCCAATGCCATATTAGACCAACTTGGTCAGATAAATCCAGCTCTTCAAAGTTAATACAAAAAAACCCCCAACTCTTCCCTCAGCAAATTGATCTTTCAAAAAGCAGAGAAGACAATGACATTGAACTTCCTCTTCTCCCTTGTCCTCCCTTTGGATCTTTTCCCCTTACCGCTATTTCTTTCTTAAAGACCATGCCTTAAACCCAATTCACTCAGGCTGTCATTGATTGGCCAACTATATGTCCCTACCCAAGCACCACTTAATGGTTTCTTTTGGGCCCAGATGGCTCAGAGTGAATGTAAATAGTCTTTTAGCCAGAAATCCTGAGGGTTCATATATATATATATATATATGTATATATACATATATGTATATATATATATTTTCATTAAAGGGGCATCCCTTGGCTCACTTCATTAAATGGGCATTGCCCAAGTCAAAGTGAGACCTAGGAAAGACCTTGGTTTAAAAAGGCCAAGGTTCCCACTGCATCCTGGGTGATCTCCAGTTGTTCTGATCTATATCTGGCTGCTGGACCCAGATGACTCAGGAGGAAGAAGTGAGGCTGGTGACTTTGCACAGCCCTCCCTCACCAAGCCATGGCATCATGTTCCTGATGTAATTAATGGTCCTTTTCCAGAGTGAAGGACAAACCACAACCATATTCCCACACTGTCATGTTAGGACAACTCCCTCAGATGAGTCAATGAACAGAGCATTCTCTGTTCTGCTTTGGGTGGGGAAGAGGTAAGGACAAGAGCATGTATCCTGTCCTATTCCCATTTGCTTCAGCTGAAAAGGTCAATATATTTAATGACATTTGTCCCTTTTAAAAATACTTCATGACCTGCATGTGATCCCTGGCAGTGTTTGGATGCCATTCATTTCCTGAGTTAGGCAAAGTCCTGTGATAAACAGCATCCTTCCTTGGCTGGGATGTAACATGTTGGATGGCCTTTTCTACATTATTAGGACTTCCAAGACAATGCAAAGCTCTGTTATAATGTCATTGATCATCAAATATTTGCTCAGTTGCTCTTCATGGAAGTCTCAGGCTCTCTGCTTGTTCCATTAAGTCAAAACCTTCCCAAATATGGCCCCACTCTACCCCCCCTCTATCACTCTATCTACCTCATTTCCCACTGTTCAGCTTCCTGATTTATCAGAGTATTGACTCTCCAAGGACTTGGGAGGGGATGTCTTAGCAGGTCAAAAGAGGACACAGAAGCCGTCAGTGGATAATTCATCTTGAATTGTGGCAGTCCCATTCACCTTTTCACTCTGTGGCTTTCTAAATCAGGCTCTACATCCCCATGCTTTTTCACTCTGCCCAACCTACTTTTTTTAGGCACCTCTACATACAGACAAAGTCCAGCAATGAGGAAGCTAGATGGTACAGTGCGTAGAACACTAGGTCTGGAGTTAGGAAGAGCTGAGTTCAAATCCTGCTTCTGATGCTTGTCAGGTGGCCTTGGAGAATCACTTGCCCACTTTTTGCCTCAGTTTCACCAGCTGTCAAATGGATATAATAATAATAGCACTCACCTCCCAGGGTTGTTGTGAGGATTAGCACAGTGCCTGGTTTGGAGAGTAGGTGCCATATAAATGCTAGCTCAATAATAACTCATGACTAGCTGTGTGACCCTGGGCAAGTCACTTAACCTTTATCTGCCTCAGTCTCCTCGTTTATAAAATGAAGACAATAATATCACCTGCCTCCTAGGGTTGTGGTGAGGATCAAACATGATAATATCTGTAAAGTGCTTTGCAAACCTTAAGTAGCCATATGTAAAGGCTAACGGTCTCAATGATGATGACGCCCTTTTCTGCCTCTCACAAATCCTTGCAAGCTGATTGCTTATTTATGTCTAAGGTTATGATTCTGCTCTTTGCTCAGACACTGTGCACATCCATTTCTAACCAAAGTATTGAATGCTGTGATCAAAGGGATCAAGCAGCTTTTTGAAATGATCTTCTATAACAAGTCCTATCTTTTTAGTCCCATAAAATCACAGGGAAGTTGATAGAACACAAGATTTTTATGTCTGTTTGTTTTGAAGTATTTGATGAGGGAGAGAAAAACGTAGACAAAGATTTTCCTCAAACAAGGTGACACCCGTGGGTAAGAGTTCTACACAGTTCCATGGTCAATGTGGCTGTTCAACGATCCACTGAGGGCCAACATCACAGGCCTGCTTGAGTCAGGTGGGTACATAGAGGTCCTGGTCATGCTGATGGGGAAAGAGCACCAGCACCCTACTCAAAAAGCCTGAGGCTTTGAGGAGGGAGGGAACAAGCATTTAGTAAGCACCTACTGTGTGACAGGTGTTCTGCTGTTAAAGTGCTAAGCACTTTAAAATATCATTTGGTTTTCACAACAACCCTGGGAGGTAGGTGCTATTATGATGCCCTTTTTACAGTTGAGGAAACTGAGGTAGACCGAGGTTAAGTGACTTTCTCAGGTCAGTTAGTAAATGTCTAAGGCTGGATTTGAACTCAAGGCTTCTTGAGTCTTGGGCTCAGCACTCTATCAACTGCAGTCAAAAACGAGTGGCTTGCCAATCTTTGCATTTTGTCTCTTAATATAGTCTGGTTCCATCCCCCTACCTTTCTACCAGATTCTCCCTCCTTCTCCCCCCCAGGCTAAATCTGAATCAACTGATGATTTTCCTGTTCATTTCAGTCTCAGGTAGCTCTACTCTGTTGAATTCTTGGAATCCACCTGGCTTGGCTTTTTCCTTTATGCTCACTTCCTGCTAGGGATCTCAGCTCCTCTACTCCTAAGCACAGAGGATAGGGTCATAGACCAAGAGTTAGAAGAGGCCTCAGAAGCCACCTAGTCTAACCTTCTTATTTTACAACTGAGGAAACAGAGACCCTTGAAGATGAAGAGATTTGTCCAAGGTTACACAGGAGGCAAGTGTCAGGATTGAAATTTGAACTCAGTTCCTCAGATTCCAGAGCCAATACTCTTGTCCCTGCCCAGATGTTTGTTATACCACTCACCTGCCTTGGTTCGGGGATATGTTAATGTTGACTACTCTAAAAGCAGTCTGCCTGACAGTGGCAGGGCCACTTGCCACACTTCAAACAAGGTGGCACAGTGGGGAGAGTGCTGGGGCTGGAGTCAGGAAGACTTGAGTTAAATTCCAGCCTTAGATACTTATTAGCTTTTGGACTCTGGAAAAGTCACTTAACCTCTGCTTATCTCATTTTTCTCAACAGTAAAATGGGGCTTATAATAGCACCTACCTCCCAGGGTTGTTGTGAGAATCAAATGAGAATGATATTTTTCCTGGATCATAGAAGGTACTTAATAAATGTTTGTTTACTTCTCCTTCCCTTTCCCCAAACAGGAAGTCACCGAAGACCATGGAACCGAACTGGTTGTTGTTTGGGGTCTCTAAGGACCTAACTAATAATACTTGAAGATACATTGTCATCTCTGAGAGGCAACAATCTTCTGGCTCAGGTAGAACTTGAAATTGGTGGTTCTGACTTTAATAGCATCTCCTATTAGTCTCACTCTTTTGCTAGGTAGATGGAAGGTCTCCCAGCCTAGTTCAATCTGCTGGTGAATACCCACCTCGAGTGTATCCATATGGAGGCCAAGGTAGACTCTGGGTTGTCCCATCTGTCAGGGAGGCTGCTTACTGGTCTATTCCCTTCTTCTGTGGAAATAATCTTCTAGTGATGACAGAAATATTTCTTCAGGAGTTCACGGATACTTACACTCCTGAGAGCCCAAACTGTTGAGAAACTTGAATGATTGTTTGATTCCTGTGGGGGCTTGGGACTTTTACAGAATATGTCATCTTTTTTCAAACCTTGGCAAGGAATACTCCTGTTCAGGTGAATCAAGTTTTGGAGCCCATGGACACATCTATCCGCAGTGAGTTAGTATGGGTGGATGTGGGTATTTACCTGTCCACACTTATCTGATATACTCTGCCCTAATTAGACCACATCTGGAATTTTGTGTTCAGTTTGGGGCATCACATTTTAGGAAGGAAATTGATAATTCTTTTCAATAAACATTTCTTAAGCATTTAGGATAGGCCAGGCACTATCAGGGAATACTTAAAGAGGCAAAAGACAATCCCTGCCCTTGAAAGGTTTACAATCTAATGATAAGCTGGAGAACATACAGAGAACTACTAGAATGAAAGGCTCAGTTGAAGGAACTGAGATGTTGAGCATCAAAACAAAAAAGTTCAGGGGGTCATGGAGGCTGCTTTCAGGGCAGTTATGAAAAAGGATTAGAATTATTCTGTTTGATCCTGGAGGTTAGATCTAGAAGCAATATGTGGAAGCTGTTGAGAAGAAAATTCAAACTGAAATGAAGGAAAACCCAGAGAAACAGTTTCTGGGCAATTAATAATCAATTTATTAATTAGGCTAGCCTACAGCCAATAAATTGATGGCTAGTGCTTTCTCTTGGTAGCCAAAGACACTAAGGGAGACCCTGAAATGCCATAAATCCCTTCTGAAGGGGGATTCCCCTGAAAAGTGAAAATCAACCTTGACTGGGGGATCTAATAATAAGGAGGTAGCCTAAAAGTCTTCAGATCAATTTGATCACTGTCCATCCTTTGGATTCTTTCAAAAGGCCACACTTAAGGCCTTAAGGCCACAGGTTCCCTATCCCTGCCCTAAACTCTAATGGAGAAGATCAAGAAGCCCCTGAGTAACGACTCCCCAGACCGGGTTCTATTTATACTCTAAGCTGAAAATAGGTTTCTAGTTGGGTGGGGTCCCATTCCAAATTAACAAGCATGTTTCTTGAGGGCTAGGAACAATCTCATCCACCAGCCATGCCCTTCAGAGACTTAACAGGAGTTGGGCCTTTACAGGAAATAGAAGGAAAAAGAGTGGATCACAAATTAATGATTAGTTATTAATATAATAGTATGATATTAATTTCACTCAAAATTTCAAATAAAGAAAAGTTTTCTAAAAATTAAAGCTATTCAAAGTCAGAATTGATTGCCTTAGAGGTAATGAGTTCCTCTCCAGAGGTCTTCAAGAAAAGGTTGGATAATCACTTGGCAGATGTGTTGTAGAGACATTTTTTTTTAAGGTATGGGTTGTTCTAAGTAGCCTCTGAGATTTTTTCTATGATTCTGTATTTGACTTATGTCCTCGTTTTGGTCATGGTCAGATGTGTGGGCCCTCCCCCTCATTGCTCTCCTGGTCTACCTACTAAGAGTGAGTGAATGGGTAAGAAAGCAATTACTCAGTTCGTACTATGTGGCAAGCTAATAGCTGGGGATACAGATAGAAAAGTCTGGCAGTCCCTGCTCTCAATAAGCTCTCACATATGCACAAATACATGTATGCATATGAGTTTCATATATGTAGATATATATGAAAGTTTCATATACATATACATACACACATATATACATATAGGTAGATAGATTGCCGTTCAGTTGTTTTGGTCATGTCTGACCCTTCATGACTGCTGGACAAATATGGGACTAAATTTCTTTTTAAAAATTCTGAACTTAACAATCTAAAATCATCATTTTTCTATACACATTAGAACAGAAAAAGAGGACTGCGTGTGAAACAGCAAATTTCCATCATGTTCAGCTTGCATTTCTTTCTAAGTATATAAGAAATGTGACACATAATGTTAAAGGCTGTCCTGTTTGTGATTCTTTCTGGTCTTTTTTCTGTTCTCTTCTGTCCACTTGAAAATGCTTTATTTGCCTTCTTTTATCTTCTCTCTCCCCCCCCCCCCGCCCCCACCACCAACCCTAGCTCTAGCTCTCTTCTCTCTATCATTCCCGTCCACCTAAATTTAAAAAAGAAAGACAATATTTTTGTAACAAATATGCGTAGTTAAACAAAACAAATTCTAATACTGGCCGTGTCTAAAAACTAAATGTCTTGTTCTGCCTCTTCAGTCTCTCCCCTTGACTGCTTTTCACCTTCTGGTCAATACGCCACATTTTTCTGACTCTTGCATCAAATTCCAGGCTCTCAGGTAGTGTAGGTACAAGCAGTGGGGGCCTCCAGGGCTTTCCTGAGCTTGCTGGCTTTGACTCTGCCCCTTCAATAACCCAGTAATAATGCTCCCTGGGCAGCCATATCCATACAGGTCAGGAAACCTGCACACTGCACTGCCACCCATCTAAGAGGGGGAAAACATTTCAAGATGCTCAGCCCACATATGGCCTGTTCTCTTCCCTTCTTAGTCAGTCAGCTAGTCGGTAGACAGTAAGTGCCTACTACAGTGTGCCAGGCATGGTGCCAATCACTGGAGATACAAAGAAAGGTCAAAGGCAGCCCTGACTTTCTCAAAGAGCTAATGAGGAAGAAAAACATGCAAAAAACTGAGTACAAGCAAGCTATAGATGGAAGAAATTACAAGATAATTAACCTCAAGGGGGCACACAATTTGGTCTAGGTATAAAGGGGGCAATGATTGGAAGGCGGTCTGCATGAATGGTTCTGTCCAACGTGCAGACCATTGTAAGGTCTGACTGCATTAGCAATATGAAGGGAGCTCATAGGCTTTTTCAGGTATTGGAGGTTGAATCAGGGAATGTGCCAGTAGAGATTTCTTATTTGCTAATGCTTGTTGTTGCTGTGTTTGTCCTTTGTTCCTGAAGAGGACCATGCCATCAAGAAGATGATATGACTTGCACTTGACTTTGATTTGAGTGAGGGAGGGCTGTGCAAGGGCACCAGCCTCACTTCTCCTCCTGAGCCATCTGGGTCCACTGGGCTGATATTCATCAGGACAACTGGAGATGGCCCAGGATGCAATGTGGGATGGTGGTCATTTTAGGCTAAGGTCTTACCACATTCTCACTTTGAGTGAGATACACGCATTTCATGAATAGGCCACTTTAAGTAGTTACTCATGGGATGACCCCTTTTAATAAAGAAAAAAATAACAAAAAAATCAAATTGGGAGGGAAAGACCCTCAGGATTCCTGGGTAAAAGAGAAACAGTTACCAAAGACTACATATAAAAATACATAAGCCTTTTGTTGCCTATATAGTCGCTGTTGGGGTTCCAATGCTCCCAAAATCTGGCATAGGGTTGCCAAATAGAAAATGCCATTGACAAAGGATGGGGTGCTGTTGAGGAAGAGTCACTAGTGGAACTCTTTTCTCAATCATAAGAGAGTAACCTGAAAGGAAGCAAACATGGTTCTATAGGTGAAAATCAACACTTAATTAACAGCAGAAGGGGAGCTAAGCATTGTATAAGTGTGAGAAGCCATTCAGACCAACAGCAGTAACATAATTTGAATAGATTACTGACAAAGTCCCTGTGGACTGATGCTCTGGTAGCCTTTCAGAGATTCCTGATTTTGAAGTTTGAGACCTGCTGGATCAGGAGGTAGCTGTTCATCTCAATGATGCCCTTATTGACTCCCTAGATCCTGCTCATACTGTCATATTGGTCCAAACCATCCTCCAGCAACCACATGAACATAATACATGTCAAATTGGAGGTATTCCAATTTGAGGAAGAGGAAATGGAAAGCCCTAATAATATGTCACTGGGGAGTCTGTGTGGATTCATTCAAAGTGAGTGATGTACCATAGTGAGGGTGACAGACATTTTCTTTTGGCTGAATTTTTTTTTCACTTTGCTATATACATATATTTGTAGAACACATATTTAAACATTCATTTTTGCACTTTGAGAAATAAAGGATCAGGGAGACCTGAGGTCATAATGATCTGGTACACAGACATCACTGACAGTGGGTGGGAGAAGGGCACCATGCTACAACGCTGGTTTTGGGTGGACATTTGTATAGTGAATACACTTAGGAGATGATCATGAGAATCGTGTGAGAGCATGAGGTCACTAAAGGAGACCCCCCCATTGACTAATTATTAGTAACTTCCAAAAGAAAAGAGGACCAAGGACAGAACCTTTGAAAATGCCATGTTAATAATTTGCAGGAAAAGGAGGAACAAGCAAAAAAAATTCAAAGGAGCAGTCAGATGATGTAGGAAGAGAACCATGGAAGTGAGGGAATTAAAGGAATTAATGAATTCTCTTTCAGAGAGAATTAAGAGAGATGGATTCAGAAAGACTGTTAGACTCAGTGTAGAGGCCAATAAAGATGAAAGAGGATGATCTAGTTATGGAAAGAGTATTAGTGTTGGAGTCAGAAGACATAAGTTATATTCTCGGTTCCAATACTTACTAGCTGTGTGACCATGCATGAGTCATAACTTTTTTGAATATCAATTTTCATATTCATAAAATGGGATTATTAATGCTTAAATGCTTAAACCATTTTTTCAAGGTTTGCTGAGTTTTGATGAACTGTTTTTTCCCCTTTTTTATTCTTTGTTATAAGGGATGGTACTCTTGGAAGGAAAGGAGGGAAAGATAGTTTGGTAGCTGTAAGTGATATAAACATATAAGATAGTGACATTTATTTTAAAAAAAAACAAAGTATTTTAAAAGTTATTATTATAAGGACAAACTAAAGACCATTGGATTTATGGAAAACAAAGTAAACAGTGGCCTTGGAAAGATTATTTCGATAGAGTGGTGGAAATCAAAATCAGATTTCAGGGAGCTAGTTGGTGAAAAGTAAATAGAGATAGGTAGTGTAAGCTACTCCTTCCAGAAAGTTAGCAGTAATACTTTCCCCCAGGATGGTTCAGACAGTTCCTTCATAAAAGAGTCTGGTGAGACCAAGTTATGTTATTGTTGAGAAATGCTTTGCTTTCTAAAGATTTGAAAGAGGTAATATTACATCTGCCTTTTACTTATTTAGAAGGAAGGGAATCTCCTTGTCCTGAATTCCTAGATAAAAATAAGGGAGATTTCTTATCCAGCCCCTCCATGAAAGAAATGGGCAGCCTCTCAACAGAGGCCTCTAGAGAAGCACAGATTTGGTATCCTCTTTCCCTCTAGAGAGTTCCCTAGGGAGGTAGATGTTCTAACCGGTGGGCAAAGGAATAGGGAGGATGTGGTAGTACAGGGCAAGTCCCAGTATTGACACTGGCATTTGGGACAGGCTGCATGCAAGAAGGTAATGATAACTTTGCTGCTTTACTGCAGAGGCACCTGACCGATGACGATGACAAGTAACTGTTGGAAGTAAAATCTTCGGTTCTCTGGCTGTGGTGTTCCTTGTACTACTCCTGTTTATTGCCACCTCCTCTCATTGACACAACTACTGTGAACTGCACTCCAGAATCTTCCAGCGTGTACATGGAGCAGAAAGTTAAAATCAGGTTTACATTGCTTTTTTCCTCCTTTTCCTCCTCTTCCTCCCAGATGTAATCAACCAATCAATAAACATGTCTTAAGCACATTCTGTGTGTCAGGCACTGTTCTGAAGTGTTGGGGATCCTTTAAGGTATGCTGTGGGAACAAAGGAGTTTTTAAAAGGATATCTAAAAAAGTACCACAATGCAGTTTGGTAAACTAGGGGTGGATTTGCGTAAGAGGCACCAGTCAAAATTTTTCACACAAAAATCAACAAATCAGTCACTAAGTCTATATTAAGTGCCTTCTGTGGGAATAGTCCTCGAACCCACCTTAGTTCTGTCTTTGCTCCTGGTCAGTCTATAGTCATCAGGGTAAATCTCTTGCCTGAAAGTTGCTGTTGACCATGAAAATAAGACCCTTTTGCCAACTTGCACCCATCAGCTCTTACCCCCATGACTCTCAGTTGCTCAGATGAAGAGGCTAGATAGTCACAAATATCTTTTTGCTGACCTGAGCCTATCAGTTGATGACATGTCCATTCAGCTAACAGGTCCAAATTTTAGGAATCCACGATTCGATGCTGACTTCCATTGAACTCTTATGGAGTCGATGAACACCTAGTGGACAGAATCCCCAAATATCAGCCTCCCCGTTTCCACTGAACACATCAACATTCTTGAATATTCCACTAGTGGCGCCAAGTCCACTCTACTTCAGCTGAGTGAAAGCAGAATTTCTGGCTACTTTACAAGTTGTTGAGACATCCCTGCCTAGTCAGATGAGTAGAAAAAACAGGACAATGGGTCACAATTGTGAGATACCAATCAGGAAAACTTGGAATGGAACAAGGAGAGTAGCTGATCAGATTGATGATTATTTATCAACTGGTTGAAAAAAAGTTTCATTATTTTTCTGGAAACGTGTTTTCAGGTTGATTATTTTAATGGATCCAATAATGTAGATTAAAATATGACCATGCCTTCCTACTCCATGTGAATCTTGTTCATATCTTCTTATAAATCCTCTAAGAATGATCTACCCAACATAGTAGAGGCAAATTTTCATTTAGGTCTTCTAATATTTTGTGGGAACCAGTTCATTGGGCTGTCCATCTGTTATCCCTCACTCTTACTACATTTTTGAACCAATATCCTTTTCAATCAAGAACCAGCAAGATCTTTGTGACCCTAGGGAGACACTTAGCTCTCAGCATTCTAACCACATTTTCTAGGACTATTGGTTACAAAGAAGATGCAACCTGCATTGTTAGAGGGGTTTCCTTATCTGGGAGTTCACTGCATCATCAAAAATCATAAATTCAGTCCCTATCCCTTTTCATATCTTTCTTTAAAACAACTATTGATTGCCAAACATTATTTTTGACATGCTATAGCCTATGTGTAACCACCGTGCTTCTCGTTACCCTTGTGGTCATCTGTTATTTTGGATCTTCAAAAGCTATTATGTATTCTTTTATTCACAGCTATATAGATGGCATGAGAAGAGAAATGTTGGTATTAAAATATGGATTTTTACATTAAAGACAGTGAAATTTTTTAAAATGATAGAATGAGTCGTTCCCTAAATGAGAAATGGTCAAAGGATATAGACAGTTTTTAGATTAAAAAAATCAAAATAATTTATAGTCATATGAAAAAATACTCTAAATCCTTATTGATTAGGGAAATGAAAATTTAAACAACCTTGAGATATCATTTTGTACCTACTAGACTGGCTAAAAGGATTGAAAGGGCAAGTGACAAATGTTGGAAGGGATATGGAAAACTGAGTTACTAATTCATTGTGAACCAGTCCAACCATTCTGGAGAGCAAATTGGAATTCTACCCAAAGAATTATAAAACTACTTATACCATTTGATTCAGAAATATCACTACTAGGTCTATTTCCAAAGATTGTTAGGAAAAACGAATAAGAACCTATATGTTCTAAAATATTTATAGCAGCTCTCTTGTGGTGACAAAGAACTAGAAATTAAGAGGATGTCCATTAACTGGGGAATGGCCAAACACATTGTGGTGTATGATTGTGATGGAATACTGCTGTGCTATAAGAAATGATGAGCTCAATGATCTTAGAAAAACATGGATAGAGTTGCATGAAATAATGAAGGGTAAAATGAGCAGAACCAAGAGAATATTGTATACATCAACAGCAATGTTGTTTTAAGAATGACTTTGAGTGAATAAGTGATTTTGTCTGTTATAAATATCCCATGTGTGTGTTTGTCCATCGTTGCCAAAGAAGATCATGCCATCAGAGAAATGATGACATGACTTGCACTTGACCTTGTTTTGAGTGAGTGAGGGCTCTGCAGGTCACCAGCCTCACTTCTCCTCCAGAGCCATCTGGATCCAGTGACCAGATATTCATCAGGATGACTGGAGGTGACCCAGGATGAGGCAATTGAGATTAAGTGACTTGCCTAAGGTCACACAGCTAGTGAGTGTCAAGTGTCTGAGGTGAGATTTGAACTCAGGTCCTCCTGACTCCTGCACTGGTGCTCTATCCACTGCACCACCTAGCTATCAAATTAACTACAAAGGACATATGAAAGAAAATGCCATCTACTTCCAGAGAAAGAACTGATAAATAGAAGTATGTGTAGAATGATTTTACATGTATACGTATTTGTGTCTAATGGTAGCCATCTTTAGGGTCGGGGGGAAGGGAAGAAAAAAGGGAAAAAAAAGAAATATACATGATAACATACATTTAAAAGGAATACCAAGTTGTACATAACATTTGCAGTTTCATGTGCATTTATCATTTTTTTATTCTATTATGTTATGAAAGTACTTGTTTTATTCAACAAATGAAAAATTAAATGAAAAATTAAAAAATGATAGATAATGTTCAGTTATTAAGATACTTTATTATCTTTTTTGCCATATTTGACATTTAGAGCAAAATATTAATTTTCTGAATAACTTAGTCTACCTAATTCAACTGTAAGCACTCTGTCTTTCTGTCTCATCAGATTTAAAATCTGTCTCTCTGTCTCATCACTTTAAAAGTTTTTGTTTTAATTGCTAATATTTAGTTGATTTTTTAAAAAATGCCACAGTTACTTTCTCACAGTTGTATGTCTTTTCCTTTTCCCTCCCCTCCCTTTATGGTGAAGAAAAACAATAAAGCAAAACCATGATGCTATGATTGTGTCTGACAGAGTACACAATGTTCTGGGCTCATAGCCCTTCCACCTCTCAACTAGGAAGGGAGAAAGCATCTGTGTTCTGGAACTGATACTGGTACTGTCATTTAGTATAAGTTTAGCAGCCTTTTAATGTTGTTTTCAATTTACTTTACTTATTATGTTGTGACATTTACAGATGGTGTGTGACATTTCTGTGTACACCATGGGTCACTGCAGTAATGTTAAATAACCCATATCAGTTCATGTACTGCCTTCCTTGAGGTTAGGGAAAGGCAGTGTGTCACTAGTGGTTTGCAAATAAACTGGGACAAAAAATAATTAAGTTTATTGACATACAATAAACCTTGCAACTTTTAACATTAAAATACTTTTAATATTCAATATCATCCTTTTGATTCAGTTTCTTGTTTTGTATGGTTTAGCATTCAATTCACAACATTTTGACATCTATTCTTTAATTCTTCATTTTTAAATCCTACTTTTATCATGGTGACAATTGAGTAATTTTTACAAATAATCTATTTTTTCCCAAATTTGCCCTTCAATGAAGGTTTCCATTTTTCTTTTTTTAAAGCCTTTGCAAAGGCATATTTACTGAGAAAATATAGCAAAAAAGGGCAACTAGTGGCACAGTGGATAGAGCACTGGCCCTGGAGTCAGGAGTTAGAAGGACCTGAATTCAAATCTGGTCTGACACTTGGCTCTTATTAGCTGTGTGACCCTGGGCAAGTCACTTAACTCTGATTGCCTTGCAAAAAAAAGAAAGAAAGAAAAGAGAAAATATGGCATGTAAAACAGAAGTACAAAATAGAAGAACTCTCCAACCAGGGGTACACTCTCTCTTTAGTCCTTGAGGAAAGTAGGTTCAAACATAAAGAGGTTGCTACAAAGCTTTCACTACCCATCAAGTTCATTTCCAAATACCGCATAGATGATAGCTACACTTATTCCCTTGCTTGTGGAAAACAGTCTTGGTTGTTGAATACCTTAATTATTGACAAATCCTTGGCACTTCTTACTCAACTCATTTTCCAGAAACTTTGGTATGAACTCCAATTCCTGGGTATCTGACAGCTCACTCTTCCAAACTTTCAAAGTTTACATGGTCGTAGCCATCTCTGATACTCCTTTCCTTAAGTGGAAGAAATAATATGACAGAGTGACAGAGACAGAAACAAAGGCAGGACCATATGCCTGTGGCTTCCTGGTGATTCTGGGAGAGAGAAGATTCAAGGCTATTCTCTTATGCTGAGGTCCACAGCAGTTCAACCTCTTCACTTGAACGTAACCAGAGAGAGATCAAGTGTCCATAGGTTTTCATTTTATTCTTTTTTCAAAAAAAAAATTAATCTGTCCTTACCACAATTTTTTTTTCTTTCCTCAATGATCAAAAATTTGAAATAACAAATAAAGACCTTGATACATAGCTACATAGTCTGGCAAAATAAATCGTCACATTACCCATGTCTGAAAATGTATTTTTTTTATCATGTCTGTCAGGAGGCTAACGGACTGTTTCATTTTCATTCTTTGGTACTCAAGATTTATCGTTGTATTGTTTTTCTCTATAGTGTTATTATCATTTTATAAATTAATCTCCTAGTTTCCCACACTTCACTCTGCATTGGTTCAGAGAGGTCTTCCAGTTCAGAATTGTCCATTTAATCATTTCTTTTGACACAATAATATTCCATTACATTTATATACCACAACTTGCCTAGTCATTCCTCATTATAAGGACACTTCCTTAGTTTCCAATGTTTGGTTACCACTAAAATAGTTGCTATAAGTTGTGTGTGTGTGTGTCTGTGTGTGTGTGTGTGTGTGTGTGTGTCTGTGTGAAGATAGATCCTTTTCTTCTTTCTTTGATTTCTTTAAGGGTATATGCCTTGCAGTGGTAGACTGGGTCAAAGAATTAATAACAATTTAGTTGCACACTTTAATAACTTTGGGGGCATAATTCCAAGTTGCTTTATATAACAGCTAGATCAGTGCATAGTTTCACCAGTGGTAGAGCAGTGTACCAGTTTTCCACAGCCTCTCCAATATTTTCCTTTTTTGTCATCTTTGTCAATCTGATGAATGTGAGGTGAAAACAGCTACCTCTTCATATCCTTTCATCATTTCTTTATTGAAGAAAGGCCCATTGTCTTATAAATTTGAAGGATGTTGGATATACCTTTACCAGAGAAACTTGTTGCAAAGGTTTTTTCTTAGTTACCTGTTTCTTTTCTAATTCTAATTTTCTAATTCTAATCCTTTTCTAATTCTAATCTAATTCTAGATTTATTTGTTAAATTTTTTTATATCATCAAAATAGTCTATTTTATCTTGTGTGATCCTCTCTATCACTTGTTTAGTCATGAACTCTTCCCTTATTCATAGATCTGAAAGATAGTTTCTCCGTTGCTTGTCCATAGGCTTTAAATGGGATTCAAATCAGGTGTTTTCTCAGACCACTGGGGCATATTCATCTCCAATTTTTTGAATAAATTTCTTAACCTTTCATGATATGTGGTATGTTACAAGGTCATATCGTATCTTCCACCTTCTTTTGAGAATTTAATTCAAATTCAATTTCAATATTTCAACATATTTTTCAGAGTTCATCATTACTTTAATGGAAACAAAACGTCTACACCCATTGGAAATATAATTCTCAAAACACTTTTTAGGGTACTTATTTTGTGGCATACTGAAGAAGCATAAATCTTACAGGTGCACTTAAATTTCTGACATGGCTTGGTATAGCCTTGAATGAAAAAGTGATTTTGATCATCTTTTTTCCAGTTGTCAGTACTCCAGTCTTTGTATTGACTTACTTTATCACACACATGTTTTCTTTCATAACAATGGTTAGTTGGTGTTTTTTGACTGGTCTTCTTGATGTTCTTAACAACTCCTTCAGCTGTCAGATCCCTCTGAGGTCTTGCTTATTTTCTGAAGATTAGCTGATTTTGCAGCAATATATAGTTTGTCATTTCTTATTATTGTTTCATTTTCTAACAACTTTTCCTTTGGGCTTTAGTGTGATTGATCCTGTTTCATTTCTGACTTGAATGATCCTTGAAAAGATCACCTGTGGGCAATTGCTATCTTGAGTTCGAGGAGTAACCCTCTGAGGTTGTACTCCTAACACATGATGAACCCCCATAATAAAAAATAGTAACTACAAAAACATTTTGCTAAAACCTGTGGCAAAGTCTTCCATAAAAAACATACAGCATTTCTGGGAAGAATGGGCTTAAATTTAGCATGTAGTGGTAGTGAGGGATGAATATAGTATACACATGTGACATATGTAGGTGAAACATGTGTCAAAGGCAATTCACAACTCCTGTGATTATAGATCCTGGAAATAATTTCTCTCTTAACAGAATAGTTATGAAGATTCCCTTCATTGTAGCATCTCTGCTGGACTAGTTTCTCAGCTAGGTTTTCAGAGTCTCTCCATAGCTGACTATTTTCTTGGTTCTGTTTTATTTACTCTGTATTAGTACATGCAAATCTTGGGATCTTGGACCTTGGTGGTCATTCAGACCAAACTTTCATTTCACAGATGAGAAAACTGAGGCTCAGAGTGGATAAGTCACTTGTTGAAGGTCACTTAGGTAATTGTGACCTCTAAGTCTTTTCTTTTCTAGATCAATCATATCCTACAGTTTCCCCATGTTTCTTTGAATTCTTCATATCTATGTTTTTTGTACTTAATAGTATTTTTTTCAATTACATGTAAAGATAGTTTTTAGCATTCATTTTTGTAAGATTTTGAGTTCCAAATTTTTCTCCCTTCCCCCTTCCCAATACAAGTAAAATGATATAGATTATACACGTGTAATCATGTTAAATATATTTCCACACTGTGTTCATCCTTCATTGCTGAAGAAGACCTTGCCATCAGAGAAATAATGATATGACTTGCACTTGACTTTGTTTTGAGTAAGGGAGGGCTGTGCAGCTCACCAGCCTCACTTTCCCTCCAGAGCCATCTGAATCTAGTGACCAAATATTCATCAGGATAGAGATGACCCAGGATGAGGCACTTGGGGTTAAGGACTTGCCCAAGGTCACTCAGCTAGTGAGTGTCAAGTGTTTGAGGTGAAATTTGAACTCAGGTCCTCCTGATTCCTGTACTGGTGCTCTATCCACTGTACCACCTAGCTGCCCCTATTTCCACATTAGTCATGTTGTGAAGGAAGAATCAGAACAAAAAGGAATAATTATGAGAAAGAAAAAACAAAAAAAAATATGCTGTGATCAGCCTTCAGATTCCATAGTTCCTTTTCTGGATGTGGTTAGCATTTTCCATCATGCGTCTTTTGGAATTGTTCTGGATCATTGTATTGCTGAGAAGAGCTAAGTCTATTATGGTGACTATTGCTGTGTACAATGTTCTCCTGGTTCTGTTCACTTTGATCAGCATCAGTTCATGTAAGTCTTTTCAGGTTTTTCTGAAATCCACCCGCTCATCATTTCTTGTGGCACAATGGTATTCCATTACATTTATATACCCCAACTTGTTCAGTCATTCCCCAGTTGTTGAGCATCCCCTCAGTTTTCAGTTCATTGCTACCACAAAAAGAGCTGCTACAAATATTTTTGTAGGACATGTGGGTCCTTTTCCCATTTTTATGATCTTTTTGAGATATAGACCTAGTAGTGGTATTGCTGCATCAAAGGGTAGGCACAGTTTTGTAGCCCTTTGGGCATACATATCTACCATTTCTTATAGTGTGGTAATCCATTTCATTCCCATGCCACAATTTATTTATCCACTCCAGTCTATTGTTTCCTATTTTCATTCCAGTTTTTTGTTGTCACAGAAAGTGCTGCTACGAATATTTTCATACACCTGGGCATTTATTTGTTTCCTTAGGCCAATAAGCCTGGTAATGGGATCATTGGTTAAACAGATATGAACCATTGGTTACCTTTTCTTGAATAACTCTAAATTATTCTCCAGAAATATTAGGTCAATTAGGCTCTTAAAGGCAGGAACCTTGTCTTATACTTCTCTGTATACTCTGTAGTATCTAGTCCATAAATAACTTTAAGATAAGGAAATGTAGGAAATTATCACAATAAAAGTGTGAATAAGGTAATAGGGGAGTACAGAAAAAAATCACTCCTGTCTGATATTGATCAGAAAATGCTTTATCAATCAACAATTAATTAACAAGCATTTATTGAACACCTACTATGTGCCAGGCACTGGGGATACAAGTACAAAGAATGAAATGATCCCTTCTTGAAAAGAGTTTTCATTCATCATTGTCTTTTATGGGGGAATTGTCTTAAGTAACTAAGAGGCAGAGAAAACATATTAACGTGGTTCTGTAGAACAAACGAGTTTTGTTCTGAAAGGAATAAGAGGAAGGGGTGGAGAGAAGGAATAAGAAATTATTAAGTGCCAAATATGAGTCTGGCATTATGCTAACCATTTTACAAATTAAAAAAAGAATTGATCCTCAAAACTATCCTGTGAGCTAGATGATATCATTTTACAATTGAGGGAACTGAGGCAGAAAGAGGTTAAATGACTTGCTTAAAGAATTGGGAAATTGAGAGGATACCCATAATTGAAGGATGGCTGAACAAGTTGTGGTATATGGTTATAATGGGATACTACTCTGCAATGAGAAAGGATGAGCAGGTAGATTTCAGAAAAACCTGGAAAGACTTAAATGAACTGATACAAAGTGAAGTAACAGAACCAAGAGAACATTGTACACAGTAATAACAACATTGGACAAGGGTTAACTGTGAATGACAGCTATTTTCAGTAATACAATGATCTAAGACAATTTCAAAGGACTTATGATGGAAAATGCTATCTGCTGCTACAGAAAGAACTGAGGGAGTCTGAATGCAGATTGAAACATACTATTTTTTATTTTGTGTATTTTTTTGTGTTTTTTTCTCCCTTTAGGCCTGTGTCTTCTTTTACAACATGACTCATATGGTAGTATGCTTTGCATAATTGAACATGTACAACCTATATTCAATTGCTTATTGTCTTAGGAAAGGGGGAAGAGAGGGAGGGAAAGAGAAAATTTGGAACTCAAAATTTTATTTAAAAAAATGAATGTTAAAAATTGTCTTTACGTGTAATAAAAATATTATTAAAATAAAATGAATGTTAAAATTGTCTTTACTTGTAACTGGGCAAAATAAAGTATTATTTTTTTAAAAAAAGAAAGAAAACAAAAAAAAGACTTGCTTAGGGTCACATAGCTATTAAGAGTCTGAAGTAGTATTTGAATTCAGGTCTTCCTGACTCTAGGTTCAGAAGTCTATCCATTTTGCTACCTAGCTACAGAAACAAGTGAAGGAGAGAATAATATTTGAAGATGCTTAGACAAGTGTTTTGTATTAGATTTTGGTTTTGTTCTTGAATATTAGCCCCTTATGGGGTCAATACCAGTGTATTAGCTAAGCATTCAAACTATGCTTCAGAGAGTACAACTCTGATGAGCTGCCTATGTTGTTCGAATGCAAAATGTATGCTTGCCAAAAAGACTCTTTTATGGAGAACTTGCATGGGGCAGGCAATCACATGATGGTCAGAAGAAGTGATACAAGGACACTCTCAAAGTCTATCTCAAGAACTTTGGATTTGACTATGGGACTTGGGAGACACTGACACAGGGGTGTTCAACATGGTGTGCCCACATCAGAAAAGGTGCTGTGATCTATGAGCAAAGCAGAATGAAACAGCACAAAGGAAAGGTAGGATGTGCAAATTTGAAGTAACCACCCCAAATGTTCACATGGACAATCTGTGGCCAATCTGTGCAGAGCATTCCAAGCTCATATTAGTCTGATCAGCTACAGTCACACACATTGAAACTTCACTCTATCATGCTGATGTCATTTTGGTCCTCTTCCAGAACAAAGGACAACCACCACCACCACCACCCTTAGCCCGTTATGGGGTTAATACCAGTGTAAATACTAGTTTGGATCACTACAGCTATAATCAAGAGTCAGCCCTGGTAGAGGAGAAAGTATCCCAGACTTTAGATCAGAAGGCATATGTTCTGGTCCCCCTTTTGCCATTGGCATGCTTGATGAGTGGCCCTGGATAAGTTTCTTAACCACTTTATGAATTCATTTCTTCACCTATAATATTAGGACTTAGATGGCATCATGTCTAAGGCCCTTACCTGCTCTTCAGTTCTTTTCTCATGGTTTAACTAGGTCAGTCCATTCCCCACCTACTTCATGGCAGTGAAAAGTATTATTGAGCTGAGAAGGTCTGTTAAGCCTTTGGGAAACAAGGCCAAGGAATCAGCATTGAGTGCAAATGTTAGGGTTGAGCTGGCGCTCTGACGTGGGGATTAGCAGCTGGATAATATTGTTTATCTGTTCATGATTCACAAATATTAGGAGGCACCAGAGCTCTCCTGAGGCCAGACCCTTGAAAACTTTAATACTGACTCAGTTAATTAAAGTATCTAAGCTGGAGATTTCCTTGAGCTGCAGCCCAGGCTACCTCTACCTCTGTGGGTTCCTCCTATGTCAGGACTTACTTTACCTTGACCTAAAATACTGTAGTCTGAGGACCCATGGGGATTCTGAGACTCTTTTGGGGGGGGGGTCCATGAAGTTAAAACCATTTTTATATAAGATATTTTGATTTGAAATATGGCAAATATAGATATAAACTATGTATAAGAAAGTTCTTGGGGGAGTGTTCTTGACCATTTTAAAGTGTGTAAAGGAGACTTGATGCCAACAAGGTGGAGACTGCTGACTTAGAACTCTTGACATCTGTAAATCCATGATTCTTTCAAAAAGAGTTGAACTAGGGCAATACCTTTCTCATTGTATAGAGGCAATATGACATAATGGATAGTATTAAAAAAGAAGTCAGGAAGACCTGGGTTCAAATCTTGCTTCTGACACTGACCAGCTTTGTGTTCATGGGCAAGTCAATTTCCCCAATACAAGCTTCAGTTTCTTCATCTATAAAGTGGGGGAAGTAATAAAAGTAGTCCCTCGCTCACAGAGTTGCCATGAAACTCAAATGCAGTAATGTAGGTAAAGGGTTTTGCAGACTTTAAAGCACTATAGAAACGTTCATCAATATTGTTATTGTAGCAGCCCTGTCATGTAGAGTGAAGAGACATGGGCCTGGTGGGAACTAAGAAGAAATGTACAATAGGAAGAGTGTAAAAGAGGCCCAGGAAAGAGGTGCTACTGACTCGAGGTCTCAAGGAAAGTCAGCTAGACACAAGGACAGCATGGCAGTGGGAGAGACGACCTTGGTGGTACCAACTATTGGCTTCACTCATCCTGGTCTATGGGAGATGAACTGGCCCCAATGAAAAGAAATTAGAAGTCCCTGCTTCTGAAGGACCCTGGATGGAAATTCAGAGACCCTCGAATTCTAGTTCCCTATGCCCAAAGAGCTATAAAACTGTGCATACCCTTTGACTCAGCAATGCCACTTCTAGATCATAAAAATGGGAAAAGAACCCACATGTACAAAAATACTTGTAGCAGCTTTTTGCACTGGCACAGAATTGGAAATTCAGGGGATGTCCATCAATTGAGAAATGGCTGAACAAGTTGTGGCACATGAATGTAATGGACTACTATTGTTCCATGAGAAAAGATGAGCAGGCAGATTTTAGAAAAACCTGGAAAGATTTGCATGAACTGATGCTGAGTGAAGTGAGTAGAACCAGGAGAATGCTGTACATAGTAACAGCCACTTCTGACTAACTTTGATAGACTCAGCTCTTCTCAGCAATGCAAGGATCTAAATCCAAAAGATTCATGATGGAAAATGCTGTCCACATCCACAAAAAGCACTATGGAGTCTGAATGCAGATCAAAACATATCATTTTCACTTTTTAAATTTTTTTGTTTTTTCTTTCTTGTGGTTTTTCCCTTTTGTTCACATTTTTCCTTTACAACATGGCTAATGTGAAAATATGTTTAATATGAATGTACATGTATAGCCTATATCAGATTGCATGCAATCTTGGGGAGGGGGGAAGGAAGGGAGGAGGAGAGAATTTGAAACTCAAAATCTTATGTAAGTGAATGTTGAAAACTAAAACTAAAAAATTAAATACATGCACAAAAAGAGTTCTAGTTCCCATTGAAACTGGGGTTTAAGCTCTATCCTGGGAGAGGTCTCAGATCCCAAGTTCCTGAGTCTTCATCTAAAGGCTCTCCCAGATGTGTGCATTAGACATCACTTGCAATACTTTCTGAGAACCACAGAGAATTTGGAAATTCTCTATTTGTCTTCAATACCTTGCAAACTTGTGTTGTACTGCCTATGCTCCTTAGCCTGTTTCCAGAAGGAGCCACTATGGGGGCCAAACAAACCAAACTGTACTTTTCCTTATACTCATGAAGAAGCTAGGTGTCGAAGTATATTGAATGCTGGATCTGGAGTCAGAAGATCTGAGTTCAAATCTACCTTCTGACACTTAATGGTTATGTGACATTGGATCATTCACTTAAACTCTGCCTCATTTTCCTCAACTGTAAAATGGGCATCACACTGCACTTCCTTCACAGCAATGTTGTGAGGATTCAATGACATAACATTTGTAAAGCACATGGCACAGTTCTTCGCCCATGGTAGGCACTTAATAATTACTTCTTGTCTTCCTTCTTTCTTACATTCCTAGTAGCGTATGAAACACCTGAGAATTCCCTTGAAGAAGCTGTAGTAGATATTTTGCTATATATTGTTTTTATGCCAAGAGTAAAACAATATATATAGTATCTAAGCATACTTTGTCTGTTTCTTTTGACAGATAACTATTATGCCAAGGATAGAATCAAAGTTCAATGAAATATAGAACTTTGTGGTAGGATAGGGACTCAGAACTGATTCTGTTGGATAAATTACACAATAATTCCCATCCTTTATGCAGTGACTTGACTTATCAGTCCAGAAGGGGGTGAAGGTAGGAGATAGGTATACTTTCTAAGAACCACAGAGAGCTTGGAAATTCCCTGTTTTTCTTCAGTCTTTGTGATAGAGTCCTGTAACTTCCAAAGTGAGAGTGAGACTCAAAAACTGATTATTATCATTGCATAGAATTAGTTTAGGGACTAGCAGCACTCCTCTGATACTTAAAGTATTGTAATAATACACAGTCTGACCTCCTGTATTGTTATTTAGCAAGCTACCCAGTTCTTTGTGAATAAACTGGCACATTCTTGTAAGCCCCTCAACAACTAGGGAAGAATGCATTGAAGAGAGTTGCACAAATTGATGCTGGGGGCATTGAAAGGATACTAGGAAGGTTTTAGATGGGAGCCCTATGACCTATGTAGCATTAGTCGTAAGCACTTTTCTCCAGAAAAGGGAAAAAGTCCGGAGTAAGGGGAGATGTCCTGTATGAGGAAAATGAGTCTATCCTGGGTGATTTGAGCCATCATATTAAAACGCATTGGAGCTGTCATCTGATATCATGGGACATCCTTAGTGGAAGAGACTCCTATTTTGGCAATTTAGGATTAGGAAAGAGACTGCTAAGTAAATCATAAGTCATCATTTGGCTCAGAAGGTCTAAATTCTCCTGCAAAGTATCCCTTGATGCCTAGAAACTTCACTAAACAGGAGACAGTTCTGGGGGTAGCAGGAATAGGAAATAATGTCATCATTCCAGGAGATGGACCTGTGAGAAGTAGAATAGAAAGCAAAGAGAGCCATACTGCAGACATCATTGAAACAATCCCCCAAGGACATAATCTCAGCCACTGGATCAAGGCATAGCAAACTACAAAATTGCTACTAGGAAGTATCCTAGGCCTCTTCCTGAACCAAACCTATCCCAGGGACTGTAAGAGACATAGGAAATGTCCCCAGTGAATCTCTGAGTAATATTATCATTGTTTTATAATCAGTCATTCATTTTTTCCTTTATTCAAACATTCTTGAGCTGCTGGTGATGAAGGCATGGTGAGGAATATGAAGATAAATGTTGAACATCTCCACATTCAAGTATTCAAAGGGATGTCACATGGAAGAAGTAGAATTGTTCATCTGGTCACAAGGAGATGTAATTAGGAGCAAAGGTTAGGAGAAGCAGAGAGGATAATAATGCCCGTGAAAGGTACAGGGAATGGCAGGGCAGGGCTAGGAGTGAGAGGAGCTGAGAACAGGAAGTGACATGACAGTTTTGGGAGCAGGGAGATGCCATGCTTGAGGTCAGAGAGAGTGATGCCCTAGTGATGGTGAGAGAAGGCTTCTTACTAGTTTACCATCAAATTGCTAGTTCACTAACCCTGCTCTATCATAGATAAGCTGCAGGAAGAAAGGATGGAGGGAAGGAGGAATGGAAGGAAAGAGGGAGGGATGAATGAAGAAAGGAAGAATGGCTAGATGGAAGAGACAGGGACCATTCCTCCCTTTTCTTATTATTAGGAGACATCTTATTTTCTAGGGCTAAAACCCAGCAAGCAAACTGTACCCTGAGCTTGACATAACAACAGTCCTTTGTGCTCATGCTCTGGATGAACTCCACTGGAACTAAATAAAAAAACTGGCTCAAATCAGCCCTAGGTGGTATTTGAACTTCAGCAAGCATCTGCTGTTGTCATGAAGCCCTGCCATGAATAGACTTTTTGTCACCAGGCAAACTTGCCAGATTCCTGCCCTTATATCTCATCGCTGCTGTTACACCTCATTGCTGCCATACACCACTCTGCTTGATTCTTTTTTTGGGAGGGGAGAATTTTATTTTATTTTTAAACTTATTTTGTATTTTATTTTTTCCCAGATACATGTAAAAACAATTTCTAACATTCATTTTAAAACTTTGAGTTCCAAATTCTCTCTTCCTCCCTTCCCACCCCCACTGTACCCTCATTGAGAAGGCAAAAAATTCTATATAGGTTATACATGTGTAGTCATGCAAAACATTTCCATATTAGTCACATCATGAAAGAAAACAGAACAAAAAACAACCAAGAAAAATAAAGCAAAAAAAAATATGCTTCATTCTGTATTCAGATACCATAAGTTCTTTCTTTGGGGATGGATAGCATTTTTCATCATAAGTCCTTCAGAGTTGTCTTGGGTCATTGTAATGCTGGCAACGACTAAGTCATTTACAGCTGATCATCTTACAATATTGTTGTTACTTTGTACACAGTACATTTTGCTTTGCACCAGTTCATGTAGTCTTTCCAGGTTTTCCTGAAAGCATCTTGTTAATCACTTCTTGTAGCATAATAGTATTCCATCATAATCACATACCACAATTTGTTCAGCCCTTCCCCAAACTGATGGGTGTCCCCTTAATTTCCAATTCTTTGCTCACAGAAAAGAGCCACCATAAATATTTTTGTACATATAAGTTCTTTTCCTTTTTTTATCTTTTTATTTTGGGATGTAGACCTAGAGGTGGTAGTGCTAGGTCAAAGGACATGAATGGTTTTATAACCCTTTGGGTATAGTTCCAAATTGCTCTACAGAATCATTGAATCAGTTCACGACTCCACCATTAATGTCTCACTTTTTCCCCCACACCCCTCCAACATTTGTTATATCCCTTTTATGTCCTGTTAGCCAAACTAATAAGTATGAGGCAGTATCTTAGAATTTCTTTAATTTACATTTCTCCAATCAATAGTGAGTTGGAGCATTTTTCATATGACTGTATATAGTTCTGATTACTTTATCTGAAAGTTGGTCCTATCTTTTGATCATTAATCAACTGGGGAATGGCTCTTATTTTTATAAATTTGACTCAGTTCTCTACATGTTTGAGAAATGAGGCCTTTGTCAGAGAAACTTGCTCCAAAAAATTTTTCAGTTACTATTGCTGACTGTATTTCTCTCCATCCTATCCTCTGACCATTTATTCTATTTTCTCTCTCTTTTCACCTTGTACTTTCTCAAAAGTGTTTTGCTTCTGATTACTCCCTCCCCCAATCTGCCCTCCATTCCATCACATAATACATACCCCTTCTTTTATCCCCTTCCTCTCCTATTTTCCTGTAGGGTAAAAAGATAGATTTCTATATCCAATTAAGTGAGTATGTTATTCTCTCTTTGAGCCAATTCTGATGAGAGTAAGGTACACTCACTCCCCCTCACCTCCCTGCCCTTCCCCTCTACTGTAAAAGCTTTTTCTTGCATTTTTATGTGAGATAATTTACCCCATTCTACCTCTCCCTTTCCCTCTCTCAATGCATTTCTCTCTCACCCCTTAATTTTTTTTAGATATCATCCCTTCACATTCAACTCATACCTGTGCCCATTATCTATATATACACTCCTAACTGCTCAAATAAGAAAGTTTTTATGAGTTACAAGTATCATCTTCCCATGTAGGAATATAAATTATATAACCTTGTTAAGTCCATTATATTTCTCTTTCCTGTTTACTTTTTATGTTTCTCTTGAGTCTTGCATTTGAAAGTCAAATGTTCTTTTCAACTCTGGTCTTTTCATCAAAAATGCTTGAAAGTTCTCTATTTCATTGAATATACATTTTTTTTCATGAAGGATTATACTCAGTTTTTCTGAATAGGTGATTCTTGGTTTTAATCACAGCCCCTTTTTCCTCCAGAATATCATTCCATGCCTTCCAGTCCTTTAATGTAGAAGCTACCATATCTTGTGTTATCCTGACTGTAGCTCCATGACACTCACATGGTTTCTTTCTGACTGCTTGCAATAGTTTCTTCTTGATCTGGGAGCTCTAGAATTTGATTATAATATTTTTTGGGAGTTTTTATTTTGGGATCTCTTTCAGGAGGTGATCAGTTCATTCTTTCAATTTCTATTTTACCCTCTGTTTCTGGAATATTAGGTCAGTTTTCCTTGATAACTTCTTTTAAAAAATATATACAATTTATTTTTCAGTTCTTAACATTCACTTCTATAAGAATTTGAATTCAAAATTTTCTCCCCATTTCTCCCAGAGGCCAGTCCCAGGACAGCATGCACCTCATCCACTACTTCCTCCAGTGTATCCTCCCTTCTATTATTTACCCTTCTTCCATACCCCTTCCTCTCTATCTTCCTGTAGGGCAAAATTGAATTCTATACTCCATTGACTGTATAGCTTAATTTCCAGTTGCATGCTGAAACAATTTTTGAACATTCATTCTTAAAGCTTCGAGTTCCATATTCTCTCCCTCCCTCCCCACCCATCCTTATTGAGAAAACAAGCAATTCAATATAGGTCATACATGTGTAACAATGCAAAGCACTTCCATAATAGTTATGTTGTGAAAGACTAATCACTTTTCCCTCTGTCCTATCCTGCCCTTCATTTATTCTATTCTCTCCCTTGACCTGTCCTCCCACAATAGTGTTTGCTTCTGATTATCCCTTTCCCCAATTTGCTGTCCCTTCTATTGTCTTCCTTCTATCCCCTTTGCCTCCCTGTAGGGTAAAATAGATTTCCATATCCAATTGAGTTTGTGTTATTCCCTCCTTAAGCCAAATCCCATGAGAGTAAGACTCAATTATTTCCTTTCATCTCCCCGCCTTCCCTTCCATTGTAAAAGCTCTTTCTTCCCTCTTTTATGTGAGATGATTTGCTACATTCTACTTCTCCCTTTGTTTTACTCCTAGTACATTCCATTCAGCAATGAATTTTATTTTTTTAGGTGTTCTCCCTTCATATTCAGCTCATCCGGTGCCCTCTGTCTATATATGTATATATATATATATACATATATATATATACATATATATGTATATATATATATACATACACATATATATGTATATGTGTATGTATATGTATATATATATACACACACATACACTCATGTACATATATATACCTACACATATATAATATACACATACATACATACCCATCCACACCTACATATATAAACATCTCATGAGTTACAAATAATATCTTTCCATGTAGGAATGTAAACAGTTCAACTTTAATGAGTTTCTTAAGGCTTCTCTTTCCTGTTTACCTTTTCATGTTTCTCTTGATTCTTGTATTTGAAAGTCAAAATTTCTATTCAGCTCTGGTCTTTTCAACAAGAATGCTTGGAAGTCCTCTATTTCATTAAAATTCCATTTTTCCCCCTGAGGTATTATATTCAGTTTTGTTGGGTAGGTGATTCTTGGTTTTATTCCTATCTGCTTTGACATCCAGAATATCATATTCCAAGCCCTTCATTCCCTTAGTATAGAAGCTACTAATCCTGTGTTATCCTGATTGTATTTCCACAGTACTTGAATTGTTTCTTTCTGGCTGCTTGTAATATTGTCTTCTTGACCTGAGAATTCTGGAATTTGGTTACAATGTTTCTAGGAGTTTTCCCTTTTGGGATCTCTTTCCAGAGGTGATTGGGGAATTCTTTCCATTTCTATTTTACCCTCTGGTTAGAGAATATCAGGGAAGATTTTCTTGGTAATTTCTTGGAAGATGATGTCTAGGCTCTTTTTTTGATCATGGTTTTCAGGTAGGCCAATAATTTTAAAATTATCTCTCCTGGATCTATTTTCCAGGTCAGTTGTTTTTCCAATGAGATATTTCACATTGTCTTCTATTTTTTCATTCCTTTGGTTTTGTTTTATAATTTCTTGGTTTCTAATGAAGTCATTAGCTTCTATCTTCTCCATTCTATTTTTTTTTTTATTTTCAAAATTCTTTTTGAGCTCTTCCATGGCCTAAGACCATTGCATATTTCTTTTGGATGTTTGGGATGCAGAAGCCTTGACTTTTATGTCTTCCCCTGATGTTAAGCATTGTTCTTCCTCATCCAAAAAGATGGGAGAAAGTACCTGTTCACCAAGAAAGTACCTGTTCACCAAGAAAGTAACCTTCTATAGTCTTATTTTCCCCCCTTTTTTGGGCATTTTCTCAACTAATTATTTGACTTTTGTGTCCATTGTCAAGAGTAGAGTATACTCTGGGGACCTGTAAGGTCTGAGTTCTTCCAAGGTGGCATAATCAAGGGAGGGGAGTTTATTCCTCAACAGCTTCCTGCTCTGCCAGGCCAGCACTCCTCCTTACCTCAGGACCATGCTCAGGGCTGAGATTCAGATCAGCTGCTCAATTCCTCCAGGGGCTTTAAGTTGAGGGCTCCAACAATGGATGCTGGCTGCTGCCTGCCACGGCCACAGCTGCTGCCACTGCCACCACTGCCTGGGGCCAGGACTACGGGAGGACTCTGCTCCCTTCTTGTTCCAGTTGAAAAAGGCCTCTCACTGACCTTTGAAGTGCCTTTGTCACCTGTGGGTTGAGAGGTCTGGGAACCTCTGCTGCTGCTGGGAATTCCACCCCTGAGGCCTGTTCCAGTCCTGCTCTTCCCACTGCCATACAGCCAAGGCTAGGCTGTGTTCCACTCCACATCTGGTGTGACAGACATTTCCTGTTGATCTTCCAGGTCACCCTGGGCTGGAAATCTGCTCCACTCCATTGTTCTATAGCTTCTGCTCCTTTAGAATTTGTTGAGAGTCATTCTTTACAGGTATTTTATGGTCTGTGGTGGAAGAGCTAGAGTATGTGCATCTTTCTATTCTGCCATTTTGGCTCTGCACCTCATTCTAATTTTTAAAGAACTGTTTTCTTCAGTGAGCTTTTGAACCTCTTTTTCCATTTGGCCAATTCTGCTTTTTAAAGCATTCTCCTCCTCATTGGCTTTTTGGATCTCTTTTGCCATTTGGGTTAGTCTATTTTTTTAAAATTTATTTATTTATTTTTAGTTTTCAACATTCATTTCCACAAAATTTTGAGTTGCAAATTTTCTCCCTATCTCTCCCCTCCCCCACCCCAAGACACTGTACATCCTGATTACCCCTTCCCCCAATCTACCCTACCTTCTGCCGCACCCCTCCTTTCCTTTATCCCCATCTTCTCTCTTTTCTTGTAGTGCAAGATAGATTTCTACAAATCATTATTTTGTATTTCTTATTTCCCAGTTGCATGCAAAAGCAATTCTCAACATTCGTTCCTAAAACTTTGAGTTTCAGCTTCTTTCTCTTCCTCCCTCCCCACCCATCCCCACTGAGAAGACAAGCAATTCAATATAGGCTATATATGTGTAGTTATGTAAAAGACTGCCATAATAGTCATGTTGTGAAAGACTAACTATATTTCCCTCCATCCTACCTGTCCCTCATTTATTCTATTCTGTCTTTTGACCTTGTCCCTCCCCAAAAGTGTTTACATCTAATTTCTCCCTCCTCCCATTTGCCCTCTTTTCTATCATCTCCCCCACACCTCACTTATCCCCTTCTTCCCTACTTTCCTGCAGTGTAAGATAGATTTTCATATCAAATTGAGTGTACATATTCCCTCCTTAAGCCAAATATGATGTCAATAAGCTTCACTTTTCCCCTCTCACCTCCTCCCTTTTCCCCTCCATTGAAAAAGCTTTTCTTGCCTCTTTTATGAGAGATAATTTGCCCCATTCTATCTCTCCCTTTCTCCTCCCAACATATTCCTCTCTCACCCCTTAATTTTATTTTTTTAGATATCATCCCTTCCTATTCAACTCACCCTGTGCCCTCTATCTATGCGTATATAATCCCTCCAATTACCCAACTACTGAGAAAAGTCTCAAGAGTTACAAATATTATCTTTCCATGTAGGAATGTAAACAGTTCAAATTAATAAGTCCCTTATGATTCTGGCTTTTTGGACCTCTTTTGCCAATTGAGTTAGCCTATTTTTAAAGGTGTTATTTTCTTCAGCGTTTTTTTGGGTCTCCTTTAGCAGTTGTTGACTCACTTTTCATGATTTTCTTGCATCGCTCTAATTTCTCTTCCCAGTTTTTCCTCTACCTTTCTTATTTATTTTTTATTCTTACTTTTTGAGCTCTTCCATGGCCTGAGACCATTGCATATTTATTTTGGAAGTTTTGGATGCAGAAGCCTTGACTTTGGTGTCTTCTTATGTTCTTTGTTCTTCCTCATCTAAAAGGATGGAAGAAAATAACTTTTCACCAAGAAAATAACCTTCCATAGTCTTATTTTTCTCCCGTTTTTGGGCATTTTCCCTGTCAGTTATTTGACTTTTGAGTCCTTTGCCAAGTGGAAGGTATACTTGAGGGACCTGTAAATTTTCAGTTCCTGCAAGGTGGCACAATTAAGGAAGAGGAATTGACTCCTCTCCTGGCTTGCACTCTTGCAACCACAAGCACTTTTTTCTGACTAGGATCTATGAGTAGGATTCCCTCTCCACAGCCACCACCAGCACCACCATGCCAGCTCTCTTCCTCACCCCAGGACTGCCACTCAGAACTGAGACCCAGATCAGCTGCTAGATTCTCCCAGGATCTTTAGGCCAAGGGCTCCAAATGTGAATGCTGCTGCCACTTTGGGGCTGGGTCTGGGGCCAGATCTGCTTCTCACTCAGGTGAAAGAGCTTTCTTAATGACCTTTGAAGCTGTCTTTGACATTTGTGGGTTGAGAAATTTGGGAACCACAGCTGCTACCTGTGATTCCACACCCTGAAGCCTGGTCCAGTCCTGTCCATGCTATGCCATGTGGCCAAGGCTGGGTTGTGCTCCACTCTGAGTGCAGTGTGATAGACCATTCCTATCCTCCTTCCAGACTTCTGGCTTCTGCTGCTCTAGAATTTGTTTAGAGTCATTTTTTACAGGTATTTTATGGGCTATGGGGGGAGAGCTAGAGTAAGCTGGTCCTTCTACTCCGCCATCTTGGCTCTGCCCCTCCTTAATAATTTCTTGAAAGATGATATCTAGGCTCTTTTTTTGATCATGGCTTCCGGGTAGTCTAATAATTTTTAAATTATATCTCCTGGATCTATTTTCCAGGTTTGTTGTTTTTTCTAATGAAATATTTTACATTGTCTTCTATTTATCATTCTTTTGGTTTTGTTTTATTGTTTTATTGATTTCTCATAAAGTCATTAACTTGCATTTGCTTCATTTTAATTTTTAAGGAATTATTTTCTTCAATGAACTTTGTACCTCTTTTACCATTTGACCTAGTCTGTTCCTTGTCACCATAGTAACTTTTTATGGTTCAAAATTATTTTCTGTTTGCCCATTTTCCCAACCTATTTCTTGACCTTTAACTTTTTGTTGAAGTAGGGCTCTGTTTCTAGGGTGGAGGGGGCATTATCCCAAGCTTCAGAGGTTTTGTGTAGTTGTTTTCAGAGATACTTCTAGGGACCTGTAAGTTTTTAATTCTTCCAATGTGGTATGATCTAAGGAGAGGTGTTTACTCCTCTCCTGGTCTGTGCTGTTGTCTGTGAACAACCACAAGGACTCTTTTCTGTGACAAGGATCCCCACTCCACTGTCACCACAAGCTCTGGTGGGCTAATGCTTGTCCTCCCCCGGGACTGATGCCTAGGACTGAGACTCAGATCCATGTAGGGCAAAGCAACAGAGTCCTGCCTCAGTGCTAACAAAGAGACCCCTGTATTCTCCTTCTAACCCTTACCATCTGTGGACTGAGAGCTCCAGAAACAGGTACTATCACTGCTGGTTCAAAGGTTCCCTAGGCCTGCTCCTGGTTTGCTGGAGCTGGGGCTGGGGTGGTGCTGGTGCTAGATGATTACTTGTTGGGTAAGTTGAAAAGGTTTTTTTTATTTAGGGATAGGTTGAACTAGATGACCTCTGAAGTTCCTTCCAACTGATATCCAGTGATTGATTCTATGAGATAAAGTTTCTCTGTCCTCACAGAGCTCACAAATCTAATAAGGGAGAAGCCATATACACAAATAACTATGAATGTAGGCCAAATGTGATAATTGTACAAAGCAAACAACAAATCAAGTGTCATGAAAAATCAGAGGGAAAAATATGTCCTCAGTTTTTAGTACAATGTTTACTACGCAGTGAGCACTTACTAAATTCTTACTGACTGAATGACAGATCATTTCTTCTTTAGCCCCTTGCGCTCTTCTTATCTCCTTGACTTTATGTAGGGGGCCTGCCCAAAACATGGAACTGGCACCTCCTCAGATAGGGAAAAAATAATCTCCCATGCCATGTAAAATGTGGGGGCTAGAAGAGATGGACTTTAAGGTCTCTTTCAGCTCTGAATGTACAATCCTGGGATGGTAAGTTGCTGCTGTTTTTCAGAGCCCCCAGGGACTAAACTTCAGTTTAAAAGAAGGATTCATATAGTAACCATCTGGCTTTCCTGGAAGGGAAATTGGAGCCGCCAGATTTCACTTAAAGGCTGTTATCTGTACTCATACACCAAGGGCCTCAGGGACTCTTTTGAAATTAATCAAATGAGTGAGTGAAATTAACAAACAGGGAACACATAGGCTTGGGAAGTCTATGTTTCTCACAGTGGGTCATTCATTCATTTGATGATATATATGCAAGGTCATGTAAATAATAATATTTAGCACTTGTGTTAGTGCTTTCCCTCTGAGACTGTACATTTCATAGATTAATATATTCATTAATATTTCTATATGAAATATAGAAATATTAATATATTTATTAATATCAACACAAATAATTGATGTGTTTTTCATGGATATATTGATACATATTCACTGATATGTATTCACTGATAAAAATTCACAGAGTTTTTCAGTGGAACATGGATTCTCATTCTCAATGACACCTTAGCTCATTTTAGTCTCAGAATAACCATGCTAAGGTAAGCAAGGCAGGTGTCATTAACCCTGTTCTACAACTGAGAAAACTGAATCTCGGAGAAGCATTTCCAAAAGAGAAACTGTCTTGGGCAAGGTCAGCATTGTTGGAAGAAACATTTAATCTGCAAAAGGAAATAAATAGAAGGGATAGTATTAATTTTTCTCTTTAAATTCTGGTCCATTAATGAAGCCACTTCCATAATTTTATAAATTTTACCTTATATACAAGTGTATGTGCATGTGTTATGATTACCCAGACCCAAGCAAGAATAAAAGCCCTCTTCTTAGGGAGACTAAGATTGGGGGTAAAATTGTAATCCTGAAAATCTTCAGACTTGCCTTGATTTGATCTATTAGCCAACTCTTTTCAATTAACCAAACATTTATTAGGTAGCCACTATGCCAGGGACTGTGCTATCAATCAATCAACAAACATTTATTAAGGCATTACTCTGTGTGCTAGGTGAGACAAAACTGAAATCATCCCTGCCTGCCCATGAGGAATTTACATCATGTTGAGGAAGACATTATGTGCATGTTTAAGTACATACATACGTGGCATACTGCTGCTAAGGAGCCCAGAGACTTATGCAGATGTTATTCCAGAGTTCATCAGAGACTGATTTCTCTGAATTTGGATTACTGGGACTGGTTTTTGTGGGTTTCTAGGAAAGAAAAGCCAGAAAAAAAGAGTTTGTGCTCTATCTTAAATCCAAAGAGAGTGGAGAGGATCAAGCCACTTCTTTACTATGCACACACACAGCCTGAGTCTCTCTCCTGAAATCAAATTGGCTGTCCCATGTGCACATATATTTATGTATGTATATATGTGTGTACCTATGTACATATGCACATTCATATGCATATCCATATATGCCCACATGTGTAGGTGTGCGTGTATGCATATACGTATAAGGACCATGGAGGCTGCCTAGTAGAAAACTCTCATTTTACAGATAAAGAAAGACCAAGAGAGATTAAGTGACTAGACAGATAGCTCAATTAATCTCTCCTAGGCATAAAACAGCCTAGGAGAGCTGATGAGTTCACCAAGTTAGGAAGTGTGAAGGGAGAAGAGAAGGTTCAGGAAAGAGCTTTGGAGGGCACACCCAAAGTTAGTAAGCATGACATGGGGGCTGAATCAATAGAGGGAGACTGAGGAATGGTAAGACAGCTAGGTGGAGCTCCACTGATGAAGGTAGGCTGTTAGAATGTACTCTTTCTGGTATTATCTCCTATTCTCCCAAACAAGATGGCTGCACTATCATATGTAATGTAGAAGATCCTGGTAGCTATCTTTTTATGATATCCCCACTAAATATTCTTCAGTCCCTGTATGTGCCCAAAGTTCCTTCCCCGGTCATTCTAAACCCAGCTCCCCCTAGGAATTCATTCTGAACAAACATAACCAAAGTGAGGTAGAGTGGATTTGGAGACAAAATAAAACAAAAAGCTCAGTCCAAATTCTGGGTTTACCACTTGCAGGCTGCTTTCATTGGGAATATAGGATTTAAAGGTGAAAGGGACTTTTGAAACACTTTAATTCAAACTCTGTATTTTACAGTTGAGAAAACTGAGACCCAGGGATATTACATGATTGTCAAAGATTCACAGGTAGTAAATAGAAGGGCTAGAATGTTAGCCCAGGTTATAGAATCATAAAGTTTAGAAAGCTTGAAGTGGCTGCTCACATTGAAAATTTAACAATCTGCTCTCATGAACCAGTTCAAGCTAGCTTTGGCATAGCCCTGGTTGTGTGGATGAGTAATGGGGTGAACTTGGACACCCTATGCATAACTTTTGGGTGAGACTAGAGTGAACGTAGAGTCTTGGAGGGCAGTTCTTGCTTGAGAAGTCATCAGAACTTCCACAGTAGTCAGAAGAACCATCTGAAGTTAAGAGTTATGTCCAGGCAGACTGATCTTCTCCTAATTTTTTATTCAGGAGAATTTATACGAGGCAGTGGCTTGCCTATCCCTTTTCCTTCCCCTCCCATCCCTCTGCTCAGTAGAGTATAGGTAATGTCCAAAGCCGACCTTTGAAGTTTGTTTACATTTCTGTTCAATTAGTATTAAAAGCCAGTATAAGATAAAAGTGGCCTTGGCACAAGCAGTTTTTGACTTGCATTTAGTCCATTATTGGGAATGGGATTCAAGAGAGAAGGACAATGGCTGGCATATATCACACACACACACACACACACACGACTAGATTCTCTATTTTATGCTGCTGAGATTTTTTCCTGACTGAGGTATCTGGGGCTAAATAAAAGATTATATTACTGATTTTTATTTTATAAATTCTCAGTGGGTAAAAACATGAGTCCAGTTTTTCTTGGAGAAAAAGGTGATTTGAGCCGTTGTTTTGCTCTCATAGGGGATTGGGTAAGTCATAGGGATGGCCTATGTGGCCTCTTCCCAGACTCAGAAGAAATCTTCCATTGGTGAGGGGTGGGGAGGAGGACCCAAGGGGAGAGACTAGAGAGAGTCATAGCAGTGGAAGAGAAGTGGTAGGAAAAGATTAACAATGCTTATATTCCAAAGGTGGGGACCAGAGGGAGAGACTCCTGATCTGTTCTCTCCTCTATGTAGGTATGTATATATGTATATATGTAGGTATATATATATGTAGGTATATATGTAGATATGTAGATATATATGTATGTGTGTATATACACATACATATATATGTATATATATATGTATATATATATATATGTACACACATATACACACCTGGTAGTTTGGGGAGGGGACACTAACCAACATATCAAATAAGTCTAGCATGTGCTATGTGTCATATCTATTCCCCTACTTATGCAAAGAAGGAAGGAAAGTATATTTTCTCTTCTATTTCTTGGGGCCAAGTTTCTTGATCGTTATAATTGCATAGGGTTCACTTCTTTCTTTCTTTCCTTTCTTTTTAAAAATTAATTATTTTATTTGTTTTCAGTGTTCTACAATCACTTCCAAATATCTTAGATTTTTTCTGTCCTCCTTTCTTCCTTTCTCCCTTTCCCCTCCCTCCCCGAGACAGTGTGCAGTCTTATATGGGTTCTACACATACGTTCCTATTAAATACATTTTCACCTTAGTCATGTTGAATAGAAGAATTAAAATGAATGGGAGAAACCATAAAACAAAACAAAATATAATATAACTTTCTTTCCTTTCTTTGGTCTCTTTCAGCACTGAGATTCTGTGATACAGTTCAGAACAGGCTATGTGACCTCTAGCTCTACTGCAGAGACTGGGCTAAGTGTTAGGTTAGCAATGGGACCCAGGAGTTCTGCTTTCTCCTGGTCTTTCTCCCCCACCTGCTGCCCAGCTCCTTCATGTAGCAATCTGGGCTTCAGGAAGTAGCCAGGATGAGCTAATGCATGCATTAGGAGATAAAAGCAGTCTCAATGGACTCTTCACTTAGGACCATTTGACGGTAATAAAGCAAATTAAAACCCCTTCAAAGGTCAATTGAAATCTCTTTGCTTTCAATTCCCTTCGTAAATTGATTTTATTTTTGCTCTTGGGGTCAGACTGGAGGCCCTGTTAAGTGGTAAAGCCACAGAGAGAAATGACAAATGGGAGAAACTCACAGTGAAGCACCGAAATCTGGAATCCAGCTGTGTGTGGGCATACAGAGAAGACAGAAATGCACTGTAGTGGTCCATGTTATGGCGTTTGGCCACCTCGGAAGTCTCCTTCTTTGGTTTCTATGGCACAGCCCTCTCCTGCTTGTCTTCTGACCTCTGACTGTGTCTTACTGGTCCTCCTTCTTCTTCCTGTTCACAGCTGGGGCACCCTCCCTCAACCCTTTCAGGGTTCAGTCCACAGTGTGCTGCTCTTGCCCAAGTGTCCTCTAAGGGCTTCAGTTATCATCTTTGTGTATATATGGGGCAACTAGGTGGTAGAGTGGATAGCACTTGGAGTCTGAAGATCTGAGTTCAAATCCTGCCTCAGACACTTACTAGCTGTATGATCTTGGGTGAGTCAGTTAGCCTCTGACTGCCTCAATCTCCTTATCTGTAAAATGGGGATAATAGTAGCACCCATCTCCCAAGGTTGTTGTGAGGATTAAACGCTATGTGCTTTGCAAACCTTGAAGTATTATACAAGTGCTACTATTATTATCATTAGTTATTATTACAATTAATGACTGCAAGATCTTCAGTTTTGACCTCCCATTGAGGCCTGGTCTTGGCTTTATAGCTGCCTTTAAGATAGTTCCACTTGGTATTAGCTGATCACCATGTTCATCTAGTACACCCTAGGAACTCTAGGATGGTTTTAATTTGCTTTATTAGCATCAAATAGTCCTAAACAAAGAGTTCATTGAGATTGCTTTTGTCTCCAAATGAACAGTATGATGGCACAATAGAAAGAATTGTAATTGATAATTCTGTGGTCAGAGGATCTGGTTTCAAATCTTACCTTTGACTTTTACTACCTGTGTGACCTTAGGCAAGGCACTTAACCTCTATCTACCTCAGTTTCCCAATCCATAAAAAGGGGATAATAATAGTACCCACCTCTCAGAGTACTCACCTCTCACCCACAATAGTGAGGATTAAATGAGAGAATGTAGATGAAATATTTTGTATTTTATAAATACTTTGTAAGTACAAATACTTTGTATATAATATATATACTTTGTGAGCTATTATTTTTTGAAGAGTCTTTTGCATATATAAGATCTCCATTCTTGTGACAACCTCTCTTTATGGGTTGTCTTCACATGAAAAACTCTAAGTCTTTTTTTTAAGTGTCCTGGACCCCTTTGACTGTCTGCAGAAACATGTGGATCCCATCTCAGAAGAATATTTTTAAATGAACAATTATAAAGCAAACCAATTATATGGAAATATGGTTATCAAAAAGCTACAAAAAAGTTCATAGGCTCCCCAAGTTAAGAACTCCTGATCTAGGCTGATTTAATGACCTCCTAACTGACTGATCTCATGCCTATAGTTTCTGCATCCTCAGATCCGTCCTTCATGACATTGTCACATTAATCTTCCTGAAATTCTTATTTCATCCTGTCATTTCTATGTTCAAGAACCTTGAAGTATAAATCACCCTGTGTACAAACTGTGTACAAACAGGTTAAGGTCTATCATTCCAGGCCTTCCATAATCTGACCATGCCTTATGTCTCCAAGTTTATATCCTCACCATCTCTCCTAACATTCTCCTCATGCCTCATTATTATGTAGACATGATGATGGGCTCCTGAAGATTGTGACAATGGAACAGAACATCTAGCAGTTCCTAACCAGCCGTGAAGGTTTAGAGTATGGGCCAGGTGATGGTGTGCATGGCTGTTGTCTGAGAACCACCCTAGCTAAGTTTAGAGAAGTTATCACTGGCAAGTCAGATGCCAGATCAGCTAGTCTTATTTTCCCAGCCCAGGAAAACCTGAGAACATCAGTATCTATTTGATGTTCTCCCAAGGTTATCCCTTAATTCCTTTGCAAATACTCAGGATAACTAGACATCAGCTATAGGACAGATGTTATTGACCCTGCAAAAATCATAGCAAGGGCTCATATCTGATTATTAGGAAAACTGCTACCTGTGGTAAATTCCACCTTCCCTCAGAATCTATACAGTGAACCAAAGTTGCTCTTTAGAATATATAATTCCCTGCAGCAGCAATTTCTCTAGTGCCAGAAAGATTAAGGAATTACTACTCACCATCATACCTCTGTCACCACTTCGGCATTTTCTTAATAGAGACTACATAGATACTCTCTCCAGAAATGTGTGTAGCTCGGCATCCCTGTCCCTTCTTATCATCCAAACGTTTCCTCTTATATCTGGAAACAGATCACTTCTTGCCTACATACTGCAGGAGTTTCAAATGAATGATGGGTGAGGAGTTTACCTTCATGTCCTCCACATTGATAAGACCATGAATCTTTTGAAAAGTTAAAAATAAGAAGCAAGTCGTGATGACCCACACCTATATTCCCAACTGTTGGAAGGACTAAGGCTGACAGATAGCTTGAACTCAGGAGTCTGAGTAGCAGTGGTCTAGACTGATTGGTGTCTACAATAAATTCATCATAGGTAGGTAGGTGGCTGGGTTGGGGAGACCAGGTGGTCTAATGAAGGGCAAACCAGACCAGGTAATAAATGCAACAGGTCAAAGATTTCATGGTGATCAGAGCTGGACAAGACAATGAGTAGCCCTAGCATTTCTAGCCTGGACAAGATTGGGAGACCCAGTCTTTTAAATAAAATTAAGTGAAATGAAATGAAATGAAAATGAATGCCCTAACATGCACTTTGTTTCAATTAAGCTTGTCCCCTTACTGTCCCCACATTGGCTATTACCACAATCTGTAAGACAGGGCAATTGATCTGTGGGGAAGGAAGGCATTAACTAACTGGCATTACCCTTGACAAGGGTATCAGGCTCTTTTCCCCTAGGAAGTTACTTAAAGCCAGCCCATAAGAGCAAAACTAGTCCTAGCTTCCAGGTCAGTGTTTCTGAACTGCACCTAATAATGAAAACCAACTATGCTATCCAATCCAATCCAGGAAGCATTTATTTAGCACTTGTAGGCAAGGTACTGCGCTAGGTGCCAGTAATGCAGAGACAAATTGGAAAATAGTTCTTTCTAGGAGGAGCCTAAATTATGTAGGAGGATATGATATATAAACAAATAAGTACATACATGATCATTTGAGAATAGCTAAAGTGATCCAGAAAGGCTTCTCTAGGAAGTGGATCATCAGCTGAGTCTCAGAGGAAGCTGCAGATTTTAAGACATAAAGGTGAGGTTCAGCCATGAAATGTACAAAGTCATAGAGGCAGGAAACAGAACTCTGAGTTGGGAGAACATCAGGTAAAGTAGGTTGGCTGGAACATAGAGTAAATGAATAGAAATCATATCTAATAAGCTTGCAAAAGAAGGATAAAGTTAGATTGTTAAGGGCTTTAAATGCCAAGCTGGGAAATTTGCATTTTACTTAGAGGTGGTAAGGAGTATGAGCAAGGGAACTCCATGATCAGACTACTAATTTAGGAAGATTATTTAGGAACTCTGTGAATTGGAAAGGGAGAGGTTGGAGCAGGGACACCAGGAAGGATTCCATTGAAATAATTTATGTGGAAGTGATGAGGACCTGAATGAGGATAACAGTTGTGTAAATGGAGAGGAGGGGTGGAGGGGAGAATGGAAGATATCCTGTGTAAATAGAATTGATGAAACTTGGTAAATGGTTAGAAAGAAGAGGGTGATGAGGGAGAGGGAAGGAAGACAGTAGTTGGGAAGTTGTGAATCTAGGTTAATGTAGGGATAGTAGTAATGACATTAAGAGATACAGAGAAATATGGAGGAGTGGTAGGTTTAGTGGAGAAGATAATGAATTCCACATTGATTATGTTGAGTCTAAGATGCCTGTGGGACATCCAGTTGGAGATGCCCAATAGTAGTTGAATTGGAGACTGAAGAGTATGTATGAGACATGAAGGAGGAAGATGGGGGAAAGATATGGTTAACTATGTCAAAGACTGCATAGAGGCAAAGGAGGATGAGGACTGAGAAAAGCACATTGGATTTAATAATAAAGAGTTCATTATTAACCTTGGAGAGAACAATTTCATTTCAGTCAAGTCAGAAGTCAGATTGCAGTGGGAGAATTGGAAGTGGAGACAAATGTAGATGCATTTTTTTTCTAGGAGGTTGGCTGTGAAATGTAGATGAGTAGGATAATAGATTGAAGGGATAGGAGGGTCAAGTGAAGATTTGCTCTTAGAGTTGGAAAAATGACATCTTGTTTATAAGTAGTGGGGAAGGAAATAATAGAATGGGAGAGACTGAAGATGAGAGACAGACAGAGAGACAGACAGAGAGAGAGACAGAGACAGAGAAAAAATGTATGAAACAGATAGGAGAGGATAGGATCAAGAGCACAAGTAGAAGGGTTGGCTTTGTTGACGAGAATGGCCTCCTCTTTTTCAGAACTGGTAACATAGGCTAGGGTTGATATTCAAGGGTTTTGAGGAATCAAACAATGGAGAAGAGGAACTTCCCAGTGAATGGCGTCTATTTTCTTGGCAAAGAAAGAAGCAAGGTCCTGTCCTGAGAGGGAGGGGGTCAAGAGAAGGCTCAGCCCTGTCACTATGAGGAATGTGATGGTTCATTTTTGATTGAACATATGATATCATTGATATGGGGAATCCCCAGTGAGGAAACTCCCTCTACCAATGCAGATCAGCAATTACTATGAAACTTTTAGTCTTCGAAAGTTGTATGGGGACACTGAAAGGTTAAGTGACTTGCTCAGAGTCACATGACCAGAATGTAGCAAACACTAGACTTGAACCCAGGTCATTTTGATTCTAAGGTCGTCTTTCTATTGACTATACTATGCACTGCATCAGTTGATTCAGCATGATCCTTTGAAATTTTCTTAAATCCTAGTCCTTCAAAACCACAGCAAGATCTTCACAGATTTTCTGGTCTTCTCTGCTTTTGCTTACTGCTTGTAGATAGCCCCTAAGTAGGAGGAAGCAGTTGCTCCATTCCTGATCTCATAACTCGTGTCCTGACTCATTATTATAATAATTTCTACCTCCTACTTTTCTTTACAGAGAATCCTACTATGAGAGAAAGTCTTCCATTATGACCTAGCCCCATAGCTAAACATTGTGGCCAGTTTGTTGTTTTCTGTGTATCTATGTTAAATCACCATGTTTATATATCGAGGAGGGAGTTGGACTAGACCTCTAAATGGCCCTTCCATCTCTAAAATCCTCTGATTTATATATGGTGATGACTAGAGTAATTATTAAAATGCAGTTGTTACTAGTTGAAAGAGAATGTGTCTTGGTACCTAGTAAAACATATGCATGATTCTAGGATAAAAGAAAACCTAGGAATCATGTTAGAATCAAAGAGAGAGAGAGAGAAATGCATTAATTCTATAGGAAATGGGGGCCAGGATGACCATCGAGTTAACAAATTTGCTAATGATACAAGGCTGGAATGGACAACTAACACAATGAATGAGAAAGGCTCCAAAAAAATATTCATGGCATAGAGAACAGAGGGCTGAATCTGAGCCGAAGAAATGCAATAGGAATGAATGTAAAGTCTAGCACTTGGGGAAGAAAAGTCAGCTTCACAGGAACAAGATAAAGGAAGCACGGTCAGACAACATTTCATCCGAAAAAGATCTGGAGTTTTCAGTGGATTGCAAGCTGAATGTTAGCCATCAGTGATATGGCCAAAAAGCTAAGGTGACACCTTGAGAAAGGTGTAGCTTCCAGGAATAAGGGAGTAACAATCCCTTAGTAGTCTGCCCTGGTCAGAACACAACTGAAGTGCTAGTTCTGGACACCATATTTTAAGAAAGACATTGATAAGCTGGAGAGTGTCCATAGGAGAGTGGCCAGGATGGTGTAGGCTAGGGGTATAGAATCTGGGCCTTCAAGGTCACATGTGGCCCTCTAGGTCCTCAAGTGTGGCCCTTTCACTGAATCCAAACTTCACAGAACAAATCCCCTTAATAAAAGGATTTGTTCTGTAATACTTGGACTCTGTCAAAAGATTGCACCCAATGACCTTGAAGGCCACATGTAGTCTCAAGGCCACCGGTTCCTCAGCCGTAGTGTAGGCTCTTGGGTTCATGTCATATGAGAATTGGTTGTTTAGCCAGGAGAGAAGAGTCAGAAGGCAACATGACAGGTCTCTTCAAGTAAGTGAAAGCCTGCCATGTGAAACAACCATTAGAATTTTTCTGCTTGATCTTAAAGGACAGAATCAAGAATAATGGATGGAAGTTGCTTTTTTTCTTTTTCCTTTCTTTTTGCTTTTAAATTTTGAAGCTTATTCCATTCAATGCACAAGTTTTCTATGGCTTTATATAAACAAAAATAAAATAACCTTTCAACTTTTCAAAAGTAAGAGCTCTTTGTTTCTTTTAAATTTCATTTAAAAATTAATTTTTTTCAAATAACAAAATAATACCCTTCTCCATTTGAAACAAAACAAAACAAAAATCCTCATAATATGCAGTTAAGCAAAACAAATTTTCCCGTTGACCATGTCCAAAAAATATTTGTCTCTCAATCTGCACCTTGAGCACAGGAGGTCAGCGTGCTTCATCATCAGGCCCCTGGGAACTATGATTGGCTATTTCACTGGTGAGAGTTCTTAAGTCTTTCAAAGTTCTTTGTTGTTACAATGTTGACATTAGTGTATAACTCATTCTCCTGATTCTGTTCATGTCATTCAGCATCAGTTCATACAAAGTCTTCTCTTCTCTAACTCTCTAGTGCCTGGCACATAGTAGGTGTTTAATAGATAGAATTGAGTTGAACTTGCTAAATGGTCATGGTCATGGACCAAATCCCAAATGTCAGGGAAAGATCTCTCTGGATTTGTATTTATTAAGGGGACTGGATTAATGGAATTAATGGCAGAGAATTTCAGATAGGCTCAATCCATTCTCAAAAATTTGTCACTGCTAATCCAGCCAATTTTCTCCTTACACATATGTATCTAGTATGTATGTATCTAGAAGTGAGAGACATCTTTCAGTGACCATTTACTCAAACCCCCTCATATTAAAGGGAAGGAAAAAGTTTATCTTGAGTTCTAGTGTCCAGGATTCGTATTGTCATACAAACGAGTCTATAAATGAAAGGTCGTATCTCCTCCTCACTGTGAGAACAGAAGTAATCTCTCTGGTAACTTATGCAGTGGTATCAGGCTGAATGAAAACTCCTTACCCATTACTATTGAGTATACTCACTATATGTAATCCCCTCTTCTTTTCTCAGGTAGATAAGCACCTAGCACAGTGCCTGGCACATAGTAGGCACTTAATATTTGTTGCTGTTGTTGAGTTGTTTCAGTCATGTCCTACTCTGTGACCTCCTTTGGGGTTTTCTTGGCAAAGATACTGGAGTGGTTTTCTATTTCCTTCTCCAGATCATTTTATAGATGGGGAAACTGAGGCAAACAAGGTTAAGTGACTTGCCAAGGGTCATAGAGTATGAGGCCAGATTTGAACTCAGGAAGATGAGTCTTCTTGACCAGAACCTACATTTTACCCATTGTTCCACTGAGTTTCACCCACCTCATATATGTTACTTTATAAATATTTGTTGATGGATTCATTGATTGACTGACCAATTTCCCTTTTGCAAAGTGGCTAATTTCAGAATCTAACAAACAAAGCACCTGGTTCACAGAGAGGCATTCTGTGTCCTTTGTCCTGAGACCAGAAAAGAGAGGCCTGGGAGAAATAGGTTTAAGTGATTCCTAAGTGCCCTGAAATATCTGTGCATGGAACCATTAGCAGCTGTGTCTGTGAATGGTGGAGGAGAATATACACAAAACACGCAAGAGGGTCCATCTAAGGGCTTATCTCCGGGGCTCATGTCATTAAAAGAGAATACATTTACTCAGTGACTAGACTTTATGGGTTGTATGGGGAATGGGCCCCAGAAGGTTTTAGAAAAGCATCAGAATTAGGAAACTCAGAGCCATCTACAAGCCTGGGATTCAAGTCAATGAAAATATAAACATCTCTCCCTCCCTAGGAGCGGCAAAAGAAGGGTTTTCTTTCTCCTTCCTAGCTCTTGATCTATGGAATGGGAGGGGGGAAGCAGGGCTACCCATTCTGTCCTCAAACTATCCCTCTAAGCTTTGTCTGATAGGCTACAGCCATACAGGATAGAGAATGGTCAGACTATGGTGCTAGAGATGTGCATATATATCAGCTGGCTTAGCTCTTTGTCAATTTAGGGAAGGCAGTGGTGGCCTGATGCTTGAACCGGAGTTTTTGCCTGAATCATAGAATTTAGAGCTGAAAGAGACTCTGGAGATAATGTAGTTCAATTCCCTAATTTCATAGATGAGGAAAGTGAGTCTCAGAGAAAAAAAGTGATTTGTTCAAGTCACATAGATAGTGAGAAGCAGAGATCTGAGTCCAGATGCTTTGGCTCTAAATCCAACATTGATTTTCCTTCCTGCCTTGGACCAGTTGTGGGGACTTGTTTTGGCCTACTGTGGTCTCATGCCTTGGTGCTACCCATGCAGTCTGATGACTGTCCAATATGAAATCATTCACTCACTCACTCATTCATTCATTCACTATCATTCAGCAAACATCTATTAAGCCCATGTTATGTGAACTGTATTAGGGCTAAGAAGGATATAAAAGATGTCCCTGCCATCAAAAAGTTGACATTCTGGTGGGGAAGTATAATAAGCAAAAAAAAAGAAGAGAGAAATCTCTAACAATAAATGGATAATAGAGCCACAAAGAAAATATTGAGAACGTTCTGTAGAAGGATAACTTACATCAATGTGGAGGCGAGAAGGAAATGCTTCATGAAGAAGGTGACATTTGGTTCTGGCGTTTCCCTTATGGCAAATGGGTAGAACTTTAATAGGGAGAGATCTGGTGGGAGGACTTTTGAGGAAAGGCATGGAGGAAAGCATATGTTCAGTGAGTAATGAATAGTTAGTCCTGTTTGGCTGGAGCATGGAACATGTGGAAGGGAGAAGTTTAACATGGTAATAATAACAATGATGATGATGAGGAGGAGGAGGAGGAGGATAGCATTCATAGACTGCTTTAAGGTTTGCAAAATACTTTACACATGTTAACTCAGTTTGGACCAGATTAAGGACCACATGCTAGGTTGAGTGTGAATTTTACTAAGTAGGTAATAGGGAGTCACTTATAATTTTTGAGCAGGTGAGTGACCAGACTGAACAACTTGAAAACCTTAAAATGTTTTACAAATGTTAGCTATGATGATGATGGTGGTGATGATGATGGTGATGATGATTGTGATGATGATGGTGATGATGATGATGATGATGGTGATGATGATGGTGATGATGATGGTAATGATGATTGTGATGATGATGATGGTGATGGTGATGATGATGATGGTGATGATTAAGATGAATCTGGGGTTTCATGAAGAAGGATTTATAGCAGAGTCAGGAAGCTCAGTTAGGAGGTTATCAATAATAGTTCACTCAAAAGGTAATAGGAATTTCAAACCAGGTGGAGAAAGTAGCATTTGAAGGACTGGAATTTAACAACATATCAAAGGACCAAGCAAATTTTTGCATCAATTGACACACTTGGTCCTTCTACTGGTAGGAATGGACAGGATCTGAATTTGATAGGAATGCCTAAGGAAGAATTTGGTAGTATTTTTTTTGGCTAATTGAATGTGAGGGGTAATGAGAAAAATGGAATCAGAAATAACTCTGAGGGTCTCAAACTGGGTGAATGGTGGTATCATTAGCAGAAATGGAAAAATCAAAAGGAGAAGCTAATCTGGAAGTGATGGAGAAGGATGGTGAGTGTAGTTTGAGATATTTAATTTGGTATATCTAGAAAAAGTCTGAAAATCTGAATAGTTCAATACTAGCAGCCATCTGGCCCTGCCCCTTGCTCTCTGCCTTAGCTGCCTCTCAGACTCCTGGTATCAGAAGAAGGTTTGATCTCATGACTGTTTCCTGTTCTACCTTTTGCTTTCCCTTTTCTTTTTTGCTTGCTGTTCAGTCATGTCCAACTGTTTGTGACCCCATTTGGAATTTTCTTGACAGATACCAGAGTGGTTTGCCATTTCCTTCTCCAGCTCATTTGACAGAGGCAAACAAGGTTAAGTGACTTGCCCAGGGTCACACAGCAAATAAGTGTCTGAGGCCAGATTTGAATTCAGGAAGATGAGTTTTCCTGACCTCAGACCCAGCTCTTTATCCACTGTGCCACCTAGCTGCCCCTAAGTAAATCACTAGGGGAGCATGATTATATCAGATTATAATATTTCTGATTCTAATTCTTATCAGGACTCCTAGGAATGGGTGCTATGGTTTTCTTGGGTAATAGAGTGAAAGGAGCAAAGTGGTGTGATGGAAAAGATTGGATTGCCAGTTATGGACACAAGGATTGTAGTCCCAGCTTCTCCCATCAATTCTCTGGGCCTCAGTTTCCACATTTGTAAAACAAAGTTTGGATTAAATTATCTCTAAGGTTCCTCTCAGCTCTAGAAAATTGATTCTATCAAAACTGTCATAATTGTGAGAGAAAAAACAATTCATGAAGCATAGATCCTAATATAGACACTAGATAGAATATTGAACTCCTCTCATGAAACACACCCTAACATGGAGGTGACTCTGCGTTCTTGAAAGCTATGCTCATGAAACATAGACCTTTTGGGCCCACCAAGCTGGAGAGACATTCAGTGCAAGTCCCAGTGACAGTCTCTGTATGTCATCCAAGGAAGAGTGGAGTCCAGATAAGGAAGTCTTACCATCAGAAGGCTGACCACCCAGTAAGGATTTCTTGGTAAGACAATCGATGAGACCATCTGCTAAAGCTCATAGATGTTATCACGGTTTCAAAGTTCTCCTCTTCCTCCTTCTCCTTCTCCTTCTTCTTCTTCTTCTTCTTCTTCTTCTTCTTCTTCTTCTCCTTCTCTTCCTCCTCCTCCTCCTCCTCCTCCTTCTCCTTCTCCTTGTTCTTGTTCTCTTCCTCCTTCTCCCCCCGCTTTTTTTTAGAAAAGTTATATTGAGGGAAAGAGGAAAATCAAAGAAAGTGTAGAATTTGCCCAGGGTTACTTTGAAATAAGCAGGGTGGCACAATGGAAAGTGAATGGCAATAACAACAACAATAACTTGCATTTATACAATACTTTCAGGTTGGCAAAATGCTTAAAAATATCCTATCATTTGACCTTGAAAACAACCCTGGGAGATAGGTGGTATTATTATTATCTCCATCTTACAGATGAGGAAACTGAGGCTAAGTGAAGTGACTTGCTCTGAAACACACAACTAATAAGTGTCTGAGGAAGGATTCAAACTGAGCTCTGTCCTGACTCAATTCAATTCAATAAACATTTATTAAGCACCTACTATGTGCCAGGTACTGTGCTAAGCATGGAGGATATAAAAAGAGGCATAAGATAGTCCATTCCTTCAAGGAATTTGTAATCTAACAGACTCTAAGTCCTGTGCTCTATTCATGGCTACATCATCTAGCTGGATCTAGCTACATCTTAACTGGGTCTAGAGTCTGAAGACTTGAGTTCAAATTCCATTTCTGCTACATACTTCCTGTATGACCTCAAGTCATACTCCCTTGGAGCTCAGTTTCCCTGTCTATAGAGTGAAGGTCAGATTAGATGGCTTCTGAGGTACTTTCTAGCTCCAAATTTCTAATCCCTGATCCTATAGTGGATGAGCCAATGATAATGGGTGATATGGAGAATTTATAGGATCAGAATTTATAGAATCATAGATGGAAAAGAACATTGGAGGTCATAGAATCCAACCTCCTCATTGTATAGAGGAGGAATCTTTGCTTCTGTTTTCTCAATGAAGGAAAATGATTTGAAGACATAGATCAGAACAACATTGGTTAATAGGGAAATGAGACTTAAGGTAAGCTAGGAACTGATGATCCCACTGGATTTTCCCCTGGTGAAGTATCTACAGCACTGTTTTCAGTTCTGGGCCCCACATCTTAAGGAGGACAGGAGCAAGCTGGATCATATTCAGTGGATGACCAGTAAAGTGAGGGACCTTGACACTATACTACATGAATTAGGCAGCTAGTGGCTGGAGTGCTGGGCTTGGAGTTAAGAAGACCTGAATTTGAATCTCTGTCTCAGATACTCACTAGTTGGGTGATCCTGGACAAATTATTCAACCACTCTCAGTTTTAGTTTTCTCATCTGTAAAATGGGGATAATAGTAGTACCTACCTCACAGGGTTGTAGTAATAATAATAATAGTTTTTAAAAAGACAGCATATGTAAAACACAATGTAAATGCTAATTATTCGTAGTAGTAGTAATAGTAGTAGTAATAATGTTACTACTAATATTGGTAGCTAAGTGGCACAGTAGATAGAACACCAGGCCTAGAGTCAGGAACTCATCTTCTTGAGTTCAAATCTGGCCTCAGATGTTTACTGACTATGTGACCCTGAGAAAGTCACTTAAACCTGTTTGCCTCAGTTTCCTGATCCGTCAAATGAACTGAAGAAGGAAATGGCAAACCACTCCAGTATCTTAGCCAAGAAAACCTTAAATTGGGTTATGAAGCTAGACATGATTGAAAAATAAAAGCAATAATATTATTACTATTATAATATTATTATGAGGATGATTTTAACATCATTACTATAAAATTACTACTATGTAATATAATTATAGTATTAGTAATTAGTGATAACAATAAAGGAAAAGAATGTTTGCCATGGGGAAAAAAAACTAAGAATGGGATATAAAAACTGTTTTCAAATATTTGAAGTCTCATAGAAAAGAAATGGAATTATTTTAATTGGTCCCAGATGGCAGAACTAGTAGCAGTAGAGGGAAGTTACAGGGAGGCAGACTTTAGCTTGACATGTAGACAAACTTTGGCATACCCAGAGATGTTCGGAAGGGGAAGGGACTGCCGTGGGAATTCAGTGAGTTCCCCATCACAGAAACTCTACTTGAAATGGAGACTGGATGGCTACTTACAAGTGTTGTAAAGGAGAATATTGGCAGGCATGGAGTAGCCTAGATGGCTTCTGAGGTTCTTTCCAGTGCCATGATTCCAATCTCCTACAAATACCCAGACTGATGTAATCATGGATATTTTGAAGTATTGGAGTGCTAGTATTCTAAACTCCCCCACCCTCAAAGCAGGGAGCTCTTAGCTAAGGCTGTAGATGAAACTTAAGCTAATGTATTAGGTGTGCTTTTTAGGTGAATTGCTTTTTAGATGTTGTCATCAGTTGGGAATTAATTTACTGGGTGTATGTGGTAAGAGCACAGAATTGTCCTGTGGCCCTTTCTTTGGTGTTGAGATGGAGGATGAGTTTCGAGAATGTGCTCAACTCCCTAATCCTTAGCTTTTCAACCAGGTAGAGATTTAATTTGGAAGGTAAGTGGCACGTAGATGTGAACAGATTTTGGAGCCAGGTGCAAAGCCTGCCTTCTGAGTCAGAGCCGGAGAGGAGAATAATGAAAACAGTAGTGAGGTCATTAACACTGAGGACCTAGGGCAAAGTGACCCCAGAGCTTTTCTCCCAGAATCCTCTGGGGTCCTGCCTTGAATCCCCTTTAGGCAATTCCATCATCTTCAGCCTCCACACACAAAACTTGGAGAACTGGGCAAGTTTAGTCTGTGAAAGCAAAGACTTGGAGGGAATGGGATTGGGTGAAAGGGATGAGACATGGGTATTGTCTTCAAGTTTTAAATTGTGTAGATACTGTCAAACTGATTTTCCTAAGCATTACAAGGCTGACCACGCCACACACACACACCACCTCATTCAATAAATTCCATTGGCTCCCTACTACCTCCAAGGTCAAATATAAAATCCTCTGCTTATAAAGTTTTTATAACTTGGGCCTTTCCAGTTACTTTTCCAGTCTTCTTACACTTTACTCCCCATTATGTACTCTGTGATCCAGTGACAATGGCCTCCATGCTGTTCCTTAAACAAGGCACTCCATCTCCAGAATTGTGTTCATTTTCACAAGTTGTCCTCATGCCTGGAATTCTCTTGCTCTTCATCTTTACCTCTTGAATTCCCTGGCTTTCTTCAGTTTTCAGCTAATTTCTAACTTCCTGCAAAAAGCCTTTCCCAGTCTTCCCAAGAAGCTAATTCTCCTTAATCTCAGTGCTTGCCGTCTGAGACTATTTCCAGTTTGTCCTATACACGTCTCATTTAGGGATATAAAATCTCTCACAAGTACTGCTCTGGCTGCATTCCATAAATGTTGGTATGTTGTCTCATTGTTGTCACTCTAATAAAATTATTTATTGTTTCTATGATTTGTTCTTTGACCCACTTATTCTTTAGGATTAGATTATTTAGTTTCTAATTAATTTTAATTTATTTTATCAAATGTAATTTTTACTGCATTATGATCTGAAAAGGATGAATTTAATATTTCTGCTTCTCTACATTTTGTTGTAAGGTTTTTATGCCCAGGTACATGGTCAATTTTTGTGATGGTGCCATGTACAGCTGAGAAAAAGGTATACTTTCTTCTCTTCCCATCCAGTTTTATCCAGAAGCCTACCATATCTAACTTTTATAAAATCCCATCCATCTCAAGATCTTATTTATTTTTTGTTTAGATTTATCTCATTCTAAGAGGGGAAAATTGAGGTTATATATATCTATTGATACATTATTTTTTACATGTTCTCTCCTTTGTCAAACTGTGAGCATCTTGTGAGCAAGAACTAGTTTTTTTGTTGGCTGTTTTGGGTTTGTTTGTTTGTTTGTTTTTTTTGCCATTCCTTGTATCCTTGTAACTTTGCACAGTGCTTGACACACAGTGGGCTTTATATAATGCTTATTCCTTCTTTTCTTCCAACATATAAAGGATTTGTGATTCCATCAGGGATAAAATTCCCTCTATCAACCTCAGATGGAAACTCCCATAATTTATAATTTTAGAAAATTGCCTGAGGTTCACAAAATTTAAATAATTTGCAAGTGGTCGCACTACTAGTAAATTTCAGAGAGAAAAATTGAATCCAGATCTTTTTGAGTCCAAATCCAGCCCCCTATTCATGACTATGCCATTTTGTCTTTGTATTACCTGGTCAGAGGATAAGACATGCTCACAAACAACTCCACCACAAAATAGAACATGATTAACGTGTTTTCAGTTGAAGGAGAAATTCCTGATTTTCATTGAAGTGGATGGTATTTGGGGGGTTTTGTTGATGATAAGTCCTGGTTCTGACTCCTTTGCTCTCTTTATTTTTCTTCCTTCTCTCAAGCCTCTCACCCCTTATATCAGAGTAGCCTTGATATTAGAATTTGACAAGACCATTTAACCCATAAGGAGGATTCTTGTAGGCAGATTGCCTATGAGATATGCAGTGAATTATCTTATATTCCAGGAGTTTAGGATGGTAGATTCAGTTAGGTTGAAGGACTCTGGAAATAATCATGTGAGATGACAGGATTAGAAACATGACTTCCTCTGAATTGATAGGGCAGGGTTCCTCTGATTACAGCTGGTCTTGAAAAGGACAATAGAATGCACCCCCTCTTCCATCCAAACAGTCACCTGATGAAAATTTCTTATCCTTGATGGAGGAATTACATCAAACAGTTCCTCTACTGGATTCAGTTTCAGAAGCATTACTTCACCTTCCCAGGCATGGCTCATCTTTACTTTCCTTGGTCTTGGCAACTCTTTCTGGTCTATGACAAAGGCCCAGCCCTTAGGGACCCACAGAATCATAGAATATTAGCTGTGGATAGGATCTTCGAGGTTGTTTAATCTACCTCATAGGTGACCTATGCAAGAATTCCCACTATGATGATTAGTATCAAATGGCCTTACCCGATTCTCAGCCCAGAAAGCAAAATTGACTGTCCAGCCCCCTTATAACTACACTGAAAATGTATCTCACCCATTGCTTTCACCTAATAAATTGTCAGTTGGAGGACAGACTTGTGGTTTTCAAGGAGGAGGGAGAAGTTGATAATAAGGATGAGTCCTTTGCCTCTCATTTTTCTCCCATGTCCCTTCCTTCTTTCAGTCTCTTAGCCCCTAAGTCCTAATTACTCTACTACTAGAATTCCATGTGAAGTTTCACTTGGAAGCATAACTCTACCATGCCCTCCTCATGTTTTGAAAAGTGTTTGTATAAGAGAAAATCCTCTCTTCACCACCTCAGAATTCTGGCCTTCCTCAGCCTGAGGAATCTTAGAATCATTCAGTCTGAGACTTGGGAAGGACCTTAGGGCCAACCTGCTCAGTACAGTGCCCAGAGAGCTTTGGATTCTGATTCTTTTTCTTTTTCTCCTGCACTTCCCCTCTCTTAGACTCTCATCTTGCTTCCTTTCTTTGAAGTACCCAGTATTCCTATGTAGCTTCACTGTCCTATATCCTGGGCTTCACCCACTTTCCTCTTTGCCCAATTCTTCCCCATCTCCATCCACCATATCCTCCAGCCCTACAATCTTGGATATTAAATTGATCTACTATATCTTCTTCATAGCTCCACAGCACAATCTTCTTTGTTGAGTTGATTTCCATCAGTTTCTATGACATAATAAAGGAATTAAAAGTCATACTTATATCTGAATGGATATGTAATCTGGCCTCTGGTGGCACTATTTTCACTATAAATCACAAATTGCCCTCAGAGGAGGTGAATATTTTTTCATAGTTCACATTAAAGACAATTCTTCCCTTCCTGGTGGGACATAGGGCTGAAGATTGTTATAATAACTCTATAGAGGAGAGTAAAATAAAGGTGTTAAAAGGAGAAGAGAAGAGAGTGAGAAGAAAAATGCTTCTTATAATGAGGAGCCTGTAGAATGAGCATTAGAGGAAAAATTCACTTTTTATTTTAATTTTCAATTAATTTTAATTTTTTAGACTATACATATTAGACATATTTCTAAATTAGTCATGTTGTGAAAGAAGAATCAGAACAAAAGGGAAAAACCCTGAGAAATAAAAAGAGAGTAAATAGTATGCTTCAATCTGCATTCAGACTCCATAATGTATTCGTCCTTCGTTGCCGAAGAAGACCATGCCATCAGAGAAATAACGACATGACTTGCACTTGACTTTGTTTTGAGTGAGGGAGGGCTGAGCAGGTCACCAGCCTCACTTCTCCTCCAGAGCTATCTGGAGTGACAAGATATTCATCAGGATGACTGGAGATGACCCAGGATGAGGCAGTTGGGGTTAAGGGACTTGCCCAAGGTCACACAGCTAGTGAGTGTCAAGTGTCTGAGGTGAGATTTGAACTCAGGTCTTCCTGACACCTGCACTGGTACTATCCACTGCACCATCTAGTTGCCCCAATTCAGACTCCATAGTTCTTTCTCTGGATGTGGATAGCATGTTCCATCTTGAGTCTTTTGTAATTGTCTTGGATCATTGTATTACTGAGAAGAGCTAAGTCAGTTATAGCTGATCATCACACAGTGTTACTGTTACTGTGTACAATGTTCTCCTGGTTCTGCTTATTTGACCCAGCATCATTTTATGTAAATCTTTCTATGTTTTTCTGAAATCCACCTGCTCATCATGTTTTATAACACAATAGTATTCCATTCCATCCATATACCACAACTTGTTCAGTCATTTCTCAATTAATGTGCATGCCCTTAATTTCCAATTAATTTCCACCACAAAAAGAGCCATTATAAATATTTTTGTACATGTGGACCCTTTTCTCTCTTTAATGATCTCTTTGGGATATAGACCTAGCAGTGGTATTGCTGGATCAAAGGATATGCACCACTCTGTAGTCCTTTGGGAATAGTTCCAAATTGCACTTTAAAAAAATGTTAATCTGTGAACTTTCACTTGTTTTTTTTTTTTAACATTAAATAAGAACAAAGATTGAGAGTGAAAAGATTCATCTGATCCAACCCGCTTCAATCTATAGATGTAGACACTGAGACTCAGAGAGGAATACCCATTCACACAGGTGGCAGAAATCTGGCAGCCCAGATTTCCTGGCTACCTTGCATTCCCAAGACCACTGTTACTTGCTATCTCTCCATCCTTTTTTCTTTTAAAGCTCTCTCCATCCTTCTTTCAGATCCTGAAGACTGTCTGAACAGGACATCTCACTTTTTCAAAATAAATCAGAAGGTGAGACACATTCACAATGCATCATGCCATAAACTAGCTCCTGGTTTCACATCAGGTGGTCTTGGAGGAGTACTTGGGCTCCCTAACAGCCAACAAGGTCCTCTTCTTGGAGAACTCAGAATCACAGTAGGTTCTATCGGTTGCTCTATCTGCCTGGGGCCAAATGTCAGTTTCCTAAAGCTATCCTGGATTAGGATGTAGGAAGTGAGCTAAAGAACCATTCAACCGTAAACTCTAACTCACAGCTTTCTTTCTCAATGGCTAATTACTGGAGATTCAGCTCTGGTCCATGAGGAGATTACGATAGGCTGGAACAGTTGCTCACATCTCATTACAAACAAGATGAGGCTTAATGCTCAACTGCATTGCCTTGGTTATTTCAGCCACTGACTCTTTTCTCAACCTCCAAATCTTAATCCATTTCATGGTAAAGCAGGACAAAAGTTTTCTTTTTTTTAATATTAAATTTTTTTCTGAACTTGAAAAAACAAATATAAACATTTCTATATACTTAAGGAACAGAAAAAGATATGTGTGTATGTGTGTGTATTATGTTATGTATTCATACAAAATCACCAAGTTCAATTATATGCAGCTTATTTTTTAAGTATTTAATAAATGTAGTGCAGGGATGACCTGCTTGTCTATTCTGCCCCCTGAACTTCCTTATGTTCTTTACTATCCACTTTTAAAACATTGCTTTATCAAATTTAAAGTACTTAATTCTTTCCTCTTTTTTGTAGCCTTCCCTTTCCTCCAAATTCTCTCATTCCCCAAACTGAAAAACTCTCCCTTGTAACAAATAAATGTAATGAAGCAAAACAAATACACCCACTGACCGTGTCTGAAGATATATGACTCATTCTGCAATTCTTTTCCATTATTTCTCTGTAAAGAGTAAGGAAGTTTTGTCATGGTTGGTTCTTGCATTGATGAAAATCCCTTAAAGTTGTTTTTCTTTCCAATGTTGTGGTAACTGTACAAATCATTGCCTTAGTTCTGTTCACTTCACTTTGTATCAGCTCATAAGATTCGCTTCATTTTTCTCTGAATCTTTTCTTTTGTATCTCTTTTGGTGCAATAATATTCCATTAAATTAATATAGCTTGTTTGGCCATTTCTGAATTGATGGACATCACTTCAGTTTCTAAGTTCTTTGCTACAACAAAGAGTGCTGCTATCAATATTTTTTACATATCTGGATCTTTTCCCTCTTTCTTTTATCTCATGGGGGTATAGCCCTAGTAGTGTTCGGTTAACAGTATGCACTTTGTAATTTTTTTTTTTAGTATGGTTCCGAATTTCTTTCTAGAATAGCAGTACCAATTCACAGCTTCATAAATAATACATTAGAGTGTCTTTCCTTACACATAATCTCCAATAATTATAATTTTCATTTGATAAATTTCTTTTCTTCTTTTGAGAATTAACTGTCCCTTTCAACTATTTACTTATTGGAGAATGGCTCTTGGTCTTTTATATTTGAATAAATTCCCTGTATTTGAATTAGTTCTTTCACATCTGACCTTTATCAGAGAAGATTGTTGAAAGATTTTTCCTATTTTACTGTTTTTCCTTCTGATTTAAACTTGTTGATTTTGCTTGTGCAAAAACTTTTCAAATACTTTTTCAAAAAACTTTTCATAAAAATTTTATCTCCTGTGATCTTTTCTGTCTCTTGTTTAATCAAGAACTTTCCCCCTAACCATAGCTGCAAAAGAAACTTCTTCCTTGCTCCTCTAATTTGTTTATTAAGTGATCTTTTACGTTGCAGTCTTATGTCCATTTAGAGTTTATTGTTGAATAGTGTGTGAAATGCTAGTCTAAACTTAATTTGTGTCAGATTCCTTTTCAGTTTTCCCAGGAGATTTTGATGAATAGTGAGTTCTTACCCTAGTAAAATGTCCTGTAGACACCTTAAACTCAACCTGTCCAAAACCTAGCTCATCATTGTCCTCTTCAAACCCTTGCCTTCCAAACTTTCCTATTACTGTCAAGGGCACCATCATCCTCTCAATTCCCCAGGCTTGCAAGGCAGGTATCATCCTTGACTCCTCACTATCTCTTGTCCTGTCCCCACCCATATCCAGTCTGCTGCCAAGGCCATCTGATTTCACCTTTGTAACATCTCTCAAATATTCCCCCCTCTCTCTTCTGATACTACTACCACTCTGATAGAAGCTCACATGTCCTCATGCTAGACTATCACAATAGTTTGCTGCTTGGTCTACCTGCTTCAAGTCTCCACTTTAGTCCATCTTCCATTCATCAAATATTAATATGCAGTGATAAAGCAAGACAAAAATTTTCTCAATTTTTTCCTCTAAATTTCTGGATCTGACCATGTCACACACACACACACACACACACACACACACACACACACACACACACACACACACACACACACACACACACCCCTCCATTCAATATACTACAATGGCTCCATCACCTCAAGGATCAAATATGAAACCTCTGCTTGGCTTGTAACATCTTTCATAATTTAGTGCCCATCTTTATTTCCAGTCTTCTTCTACCTTACACCCCCACCCCTGCCACACACTCTTCAATTCAATGACATTAATTTCCTTGCTATTTCTTGAACAAGACACTCCATTTCTTAACTCTGGGCATTTTCTGTCCTCCATGTTTGGGATGCTCCTGTTTCTCATCTTTATTTCTTGCCGTCCCTAGGCTTTCTTCAGATCCCAATTAAAATTCCACCTTCTACAGGAAGACTTTCCTAATCCCTCATCTTTCTAGTGCTTTTCCTCTATTGGTTATTTCCTATTTATCCTGCACATAACTTACTTGTATAGTTATGGATATGTTTTATTTCTTATTAGATTATGAACTCCTCAAGGGCAAAGACTGCCTTTTGCCTTTCTTTTAATCTCTAGTGCTTACTAAGCACAGTGCTTGGCACATTGTAGGTACTTAATAAATGCTTCTCGAGAATAGTTGCATTCTTTGCTTTTATTGAAGACTACTTTGTTGATTTGCTTCTGATTATGTGTCACTGATTTTTTTTTTCTGTTTTTAACTAGTAATAATTTTTTTTACTGATTAAAAAATAGAAATATGTTCAGGGGAGTTTTTAAGGGAAGGGCCTGCCTCTCCCATCTCTCCATTGATTTTAAGACTATTTTTTCCCTCTTTTTTGGACAAGATCTGTGATCAGGCATAGTGTCCAGAACATAGCAGATGAGTAATAAATTCTTCTTAAAGTGAAATGAATTGATGAATCTTTTAATACTTCCATGAAAGTTTGAAGAGGAACAGAAATATCAGGGAGAGCTCCTATCTCCAGCGTCATCAGAGAATGAGCTGTCCCACATTAGTGAATTGTCTCCATTACTGGAGATTACTTATCCCTTTAAGTATTGGAACTTATATTAAGCATTCTGAATGGACATATTTCTAAAAATGTACTTTCCTGTTTGTTTTTTTAAACAGAAGATGCTGAGTATGATTTAACCTTTTCTGGATGACTCAGGGCCATCAGTATGAGCATAATTATAGCCCACATTTGTATACTGCTTTACGTTTGAGTTACTTTCCTCACAATGGTCAAGTAGTGCAAGTATTATGGTCCTCATTTTACAGATAAGGAAACTGAGGCTCCAAGAAGTTAGGACATGAGGTGTAGTGAAAGACCATGGGGTCTAGAGTCAAAGGCCACATGGCATAACATTCCAGAACCCCTAGTCATCTCCATATCACATTGAGGCATCGGAGTAAGAGTGGGTAGAGTGTTCTCAAATAAAAGAAGGCAAATTATAATTTAGATTTATTCCAGGACTGAAGGAAGTCTGTCAAATTTCGTCTACATGCTAATCCCAAGCTGAAGTCTTCTAGATGATGTAGAAAGTATCAACGAATGCAATGTGGGACAGTGGAAGAATATGCCATTGGGAGTCAGAGGACATGGGTTCAAGTCTTGGCTCTCCCACTTACTATGCACCTCTCTAGGCTTCAGTTTCTCATCTATAAAATGAAAGGATTGAACTAGATGGCCTCTGAGGTCCCTCTCAATTCTAAATCTAGGATCCTGTCACCTGGTCTCAAATTATAGTTCTGCTGCTGATTCCTTGTATGACCTTATGACATTGAACCTCTTTAAGTCTTTATATCCTTGCCTATAAAACTAAGAGTTGTACCAGATGGTCTCTAATGTCCTTTCTGGCTATGAGCTTAAGTTGGTTGGGCAGTAAACATTTATTAAGCATCTACTACATGCCAGGCCCTGTGTAGATGAATTAAGAGCTGAAGATACATAGATATACAAAAGACAGTCTCTGTTCTTAAGGAAATAACGGAATGAGAGGGAAGACAACTTGTAAACAACTATGCACAAACAAGATACTTACAGGATAAAATAGAAATAATCAACAGAAAAAAGTTACTAGGAAACAGGTGGATTCCAAAAGGCTTCCCCAAAAAGGGAAGATCTTAGTTGAGAATTAAAACAAGCCAGGATTGGCTTCTCCCAGGTCACACTGGTAGAACTGGGATCTGAGCCCAGTTCTTAAGACTGCAATGTCATGTTATTCTACTATGCTCTAGTATGGTGATACTTATAAGGGGCTTTGCTATGTAAGTGCTGATTTGGGTGCCTATGCTCTCTTCTTTGCTATAATTTGTTGTCACTTCTAGTATTCAAGTTTTTGAGATCCCCACTTCCCCGTTGCCTATAATATATTGTTCCCAGTTTTAAAAATTTACAAACTAGATTTTATTTGCAATTTCAAGCCTTTCTCTGGGTTGAAAGTGGTCAATCAACAAGTCAAGTTTACCAGCATTTATAAAGCATGTGTCAGGGACTGTGCTAAATGCTAGAATACAAAGAAAGGCAAAAACAGTCCTTGATCTTAGGAGCTCATATTCTAAAGGGGGAGACAAACATGACAATAACTAGTAATACAAGACATGTATAGTGTAAGTGGAAGGTCATCTTTAGAAGCAAGGGACTAAGAGGGGATGATGAGAGAAGGGTGGAGAGAGACTAGGAAAGGTAAAGAGAAGGTAGGATTTGTGTTGAGTCTTGAAGGAAGGCAGGGAACCTGAGAGGTGGAGATGAGGAGGGAGAGTATTCAAGGCATGGAAATAGGAGATGGAATATAGTGTGTGAGGAAAAGCAAGAATTCCAATTTTTTCTGAAATAGAGATAGGAGGTAAAGTATAAGATGAGTGGAAATGTAGGAAGGGTCCAGGTCGTAGAGAGCTTTAAATGCCAAACAGGAATTTTTATTTGGACCCTGGAGATTATCTGGAGCCACTGGAGTTGGGGAAAGGAGAGAAATGTGCAAACCTATGCTTTTGGCAGCTGAGTGGAGATTGAATTGGGGTGGGGAGAGACACAAGGCAAGGAGATTGATTAGAAGGTTATTGAAATAGTCCAGATAAGAAGTGATGAGGACTTGAACTAGAGTGGTGCCTGTGTTCTCTACATCTTCCTTCACAGGTCCTTTGTAGTTAATTTGGGTTTTAACAATACACCTATTATTTCAATTTTTTTATAAAGATGGAAAAGTAGGAATACAGGTTGATAGTTATGTTATTTCATTTGCCTTATTTTGATAGTAATAAAGTTTGAGGGTTGTTTTTTTTTCACCCACTTCTTTGGTGTAGACATCTTGAGGGTAAATCCTTTTAATTCACTTACAATTCTATTACCTTCAGAATGAAATTTCTCTGTTAACCTGGTCTAGTCCAGTTGATTTTCCCCTCAGAGGCAGTTAGATTATGCATTAAGGTGCAGCTAGGTAGCACAGTGAATAAAGTACCCACCTGGAGAAGGAAGACCTGAGTTCAAATCCAGCCTCTGACACTGACTGGCTGTGTGACCCTGGGCAAGTCACTTAATATTGTTTGCCTGTTTCCTCATCTATAAAATGAGCTGGACAAGGAAATGGAAAAAACCACTTCAGTATCATTGCCAAGAAAACCTCAGATGGGGTCACAAAGAGTCTAAACTAAAAACTAAACAACAAAAGATGGTGTATTGGCTAGAACGTTGGTTCCAGAGTCAGGAAGACCTGACTTCAAACCCAGCCTCAGACACTTACTAGCTGTGTGACCCTGGGCAAGTCACTTAACCTCTACTTCAGTTTCCCAAGTTTTAAAATGTGTTTAAATAATAGCACCTACATTCTGGGGTTGTTGTGAGGATCAAATGAAAAATTTATAAAAGTGCTTAGCACGGTGCCTGGCACATAATAGTCCCTTAGAAATGATTCCTTTCCTGTCTCCTTTCTTCTTTACCATTTTTGTCCTCTTCAATACTTTCTCTTTCTACTATATAAGCATATGTGGAATTGTGGTTAGAAACCAAGTGTGGTAGCTCCTCTTTCCTTGGTAGTCAAATGAGTTTATTATAAAAAAAATTCTACAGATATTTTCCATCTCTTATCAATTTGTTGTCCTCCTTCCAGTCACGGAAGGATGATATATGTCATCAGGATCAGGACGGTTTTGCTTAATTGGATCTCTTGCCAAGCTTTCTTTTAAATGGTTTTTAACCATTCACTGCTTTTCTCTGTTTTCTCATATACCTTTGGCAATCTTTCCCTATAGAATTTTGAAAATGAGTTTATATTCTAAAACAGCATTGTCTTTGGCTGCCATATCTCTACATAGCAAATAGGTAAAAAAAAATTCCTTACTAAGGCAGTTGTAAAATTCTTTGATTCTCCTCATTATGATGACTGATTTACATTGGCTGAACTTCCATATAAGAACATATAGAATTATCATAATTAATATAGCCATCCTTTCCTATTTTTCATCAATAACTGACTTCAATAAGTCATGTTGGAGTTATTTTAATAATGTACCCTTTATCTTTTAAATTAAAAAAAACCTTTCTTCTAGTTCTGCATTAATTTTGACCTTTTCTCCAACAGGTTAAAGGTCTCATTTTACACAGACAGCTGATTCAGGAAAGAATCATTAAGACGTTGCTTCGCCTATTAAAATACAATCAGTTTCATTTTCTACAGAGTTGCGCTGTATTCACCGTGGCTACCATCTCATAATTCTTTTCTCAAACAAAGTGTTTTAGCTGAATAGGTACGAGGCTTCCATGTAATCTAAAAATTTTTGTCCTTTCTTACTCCCTTCTGCTGATCCACATTTCTCAATTTTTGCTATTCTTGCCTTCCCACCTTTGCATTAAACTTGCTGATTATCAAAGTATATGCTGATTTAATTTGATGGAGATCTTACTGTATTCTTTAGCTGATTTCTCTAACTCTTCATCTTCTGCAATAATGCATGTTCATGTATGAGGTACAATTATTTTCACATAGTCTTTTCCCAAATGTTTATCATGAGCAATAAATTTTCAGGCAACCAAATGGTCAATGAAATGAGTTTTCTTGTTACCTTTGGATAGCGACAAAAATCAACTCCTCCAACTTTTTTGTGTGCCTCTTCATGGAGAACTGATGAGCCACTATTCCATTAAGCTACAACTTCATATTCTCAACTGATTTTTTTTATGGTGAGAATGTCAAGGTCGATATGATTTAGTCACTTCAGTAATATATTTGCTCATTGGTCAATGAACAAAGATCTCACATTGAGAGTGCCAACAAGTAAATAATGTTTATAGAATGGATAAAAATAGTATGATTTTCTGCTCCTTTTTCTACCACTCTGTCACTGTCACTATTGAAGTAGAACAGGGTGACACAGGACTGAGGGTCATTTTGTAGTTCTCTTTGTTGCATGGGTTGCCATAGTCAAAGAATATGTCATAAAGAGATCAGCGTGCTGGTGATGGGGGCAGCTGGGTGGCACAGTGGATAGAGAAATGGGCTTGAAATCAGGAAGATGAGTCTTCCTTAGCTCAAATCTGGTCTCAGACACTAGCTGTGGGACCCTGGTAAAGTCACTTAACCCTTTTGCCTCAGTTTCCTCATCTGTAAAGTGACCTGCAGAAGGAAATGACAAACCACTCCAAAGTCTCTGCCAGCCAAACCCCAAACAGGGTCATGAAGAGTCAGACACAATTGAAAATGACTGAACACACATTGGTGGTGAATCTTTCTATATTTGGACAGGCTAGTCCTAGGGAAAGCAGACTGGTTATTTCTGGGAGCACCTCTGAAACCTTTCCAACATAACAGAACTTCTAGGGCTTGTGCTCCACAAATATAGCTACCTCCACACCAAGCGGAGGCATCAGAAGAGGAGTTTGTGGAGGAATCTCAAATAAAAGAAGGGATGGTTGCTTATGTTTGTTTTAGGCCTTAGGAAATGTCTCAAAACTTTTTTCTCTTTTAACCTCAAGTTCAAGGCTGTTAGACTTTGATATGGTGTATGGGGATAAATCAGAAATATGCAGTGGTACAGAAAAAATTAGGAAGAAAACAAGCATTTATTATGTGCCTATCATGTGTCAGGTTCTGAAGTAATCACTTCACAAATATTGCCTCATTTGATACTCACAACAACCCCAGGAGGTAGGTACAATAGTAATCCCATTTGACATTTAAGGAAACTGAGGCAGGTAGCAGTAAAGTGACTTGCCTAGGATCACACATCTAGTAAGTGTCAGAGGCTGGATTTGAACTCAGATCTTCCTGACTCCAAGTCCAGTGTTCTATTCATTGCACTATCCAGTTACCTCAGAAGAATACTGAATGGAGAGAAGATGACCTGTCTGCATTTAAGTGTTGGCTCTGCCACTGTGCTGCATGTGTGATATGCGAAAGTCACTTCCTTCCTCTGGGATTCAGTGACATCTGTAAAATGAGGGAGATGGACCAGTCACTCTCCTCTTATGATTAATCTATCAATATACAGCTTATCCATCAACATCTGTTTTATCCATCACTAAGCTATTTTTAATCATGATATCTGATTGCATTCAGTAAACAGAAAATTAAAAAAAGGGGGATGATAATGGTATTAGGAAGAACCTTGAATTATGGGAAATCAGAAGTCCTTGGTTGTTGTAGCTAATTCTGGCTCTGTAGTCTTGGTCAAATGATTTCACCTCTTAGGGTTTTGATTCTTTATCCATAAAATGAAGGAAGTGGGCTAGATGCTCTAGAATTTTTTTCCAGCTCTAGAATTCCATTTATTTATGAAAATGAGGTATCCCCATTTTTTCCCTCTGATAACCAAAATTAGCAAGATACTCTTTTTAGTAATAATCAAGTCCTATTGTGTTGTGAAGCCTAAAGCCTGAAATAATTTTTCTTGTTATGAGTAGACAATATGAGAAACCACAGAAGAAAATCTAAAGGAGACATCAAAAACCCCATCCAACACCTAGTTGTGATACCAGTCACTACAAAACATAAGTTATATAGTTAGGTCCCCCATCCCCATCCCTCCAGAGCAGCTAGATGGCACAGTGGATAGGCACTATGCTAAGCACTTTTAAACAAATATTCCCTCATTTGATCCTCACAACAACCCTGAAAAGTAGGTGTTGTTATCATTCCCATTTTACAGTTAAGGAAACTGAAGCATAAGTGATCTGTCTAAGGTCATATACCTAGTAAATATGGATTTGAAATCAGGGTTTCCTGCCTCCAGATCCAAAGCTCTATCCATTATCCCCTAGAGGGAAGATGTTGCACAAATAATTAAGCCAAGGAATACATGGTAAGAACCATGAGATTTAACTCAGTAAACATTTATTATCAAAATATTTCCTAAACCTTGGTGGCCAAACTGAGCAAAATTCTCTAGATGTGGTTTTACTACTGAAGAATTCAAGAATGTCAGAGTAGTTTTCCTTGATAATTTCTTGAAAGATGATGTCTATGTTCTTTTTTTTTTGTATTTAAATTTATTTACGTTTTCAACATTTATTTCCACAAAATTTTGAGTTCCAAATTTTCTCCCCATTTCTCCCCTCCCCCACCCCAAAACATTGAGCATTCTAATTACCCCTATCACCAATCTGCCCTCCCTTCTAACATCCCTTCCTTCCCTCATCCCCATCTTCTCTTTTGTCCTGTAGGGCAAGATAACTTTCTATACCCCATTACCTGTATTTCTTATTTCCTAGTTGTATGCAAGAACAATACTCAACAGTTGTTCCTAAAACTTTGAGTTCCAACTTCTCTTCCTCCCTCCCTCCCCACCTATCCCCTTTGAAGGCAAGCAATTCAATATAGGTCATATCTGTGTAGTTTTGCAAATGACTTCCACAGTAGTTGTGTTGTGTAAGGCTAACTATATTTCCCTCCATCCTATCCTGCCTCCCATTTCATCTATTCTCTCTTTTGATCCTGTCCCTCCCCAAGAGTGTTGCCTTCTAAATGCTCCCTCCTCCCACTACCCTCCCTTCCATCATCCCCCTGTTTATCCCCTTCTCTCCCACTTTCCTGCATTGTAAGATAGGTTTTCATACCAAAATGAGTGTACATTTTATTCCTTCCTTTAGTTGAATGTGATGAGTAAGCTTCATGTTTTTTTTCTCTCACCTCCCCCCTTTTCTCCTCCACTGAAAAGTCTTTTGCTTGCCTCTTTTATGAGAGATAATTTGCCCCATTCCATTTCTCCCTCTCTCCTCCCAATATATTTCTTTCTCACCCCTTAATTTCATTTTTTTAAGATATGATCCCATCCTATTCAATTCACCCTGTGCTCTGTGTGTGTGTGTGTGTGTGTGTGTGTGTGCGCGTAATCCCACCAATTACCCACATACTGAAAAAGGTTTCAAGAGTTACAAATATTGTGTTTCCATGTAGGAATGTAAACAGTTCAACTTTAGTAAGTCCCTTATGATTTCTCTTTGCTGTTTACCTTTTCATGCTTCTCTTCATTCTTGTGTTTGAAAGTCAAATTTTCTTTTCAGCTCTGGTCTTTTCATCAAGAATGCCTGAAAGTCCTCTATTTCATTGAAAGACCATTTTTTCCCCTGAAGTATTATACTCAGTTTTGCTGGGTAGGTCATTCTTGGTTTTAGTCCTAGTTCCTTTGACTTCTGGAATATAATATTCCATACCCTTCAATCCCTTAATGTAGAAGTTGCTAGATCTTGTGTTATCCTGATAGTATTTCCACAATACTTGAATTGTTTCTTTCTAGCTGCTTGCAATATTTTTTCCTTGACATAGGAACGCTTCAATTTGGCCACAATGTTCCTAGGAGTTTCTTTTTTTGGATCTTTTTCAGGAGGTGATCAGTGGATTCTTTCAATATTTATTTTTCCCCCTGGTTCTAGAATCTCAGGGCAGTTTTCCTTGATAATTTCTTGAAAGATGATGTCTAGGCTCTTTTTTTGATCATGACTTTCAGGTAGTCCCATAATTTTTAAATTGTCTCTCCTGGATCTATTTTCCAGGTCAGTTGTTTTTCCAATGAGATGTTTCACATTATCTTCCATTTTTTCAGCCTTTTGGTTTTGTTTGTGATTTCCTGGTTTCTCATAAAGTCATTAGCTTCCATCTATTCCATTCTAATTTTTAAAGAACTATTTTCTTCAGTGAGCTTTTGAACCTTCTTTCCATTTGGCTGATTCTGCTTTTTAAAACATTCTTCTCCTCATTGGCTTTTTGAACCTCTTTTGCCAATTGAGTTAGCCTATTTTTCAAGGTGTTATTTTCTTCAGCATTTTTTGGGTCTCCTTTAGCAAGGTGCTGACCTGCTTTTCATTATTTTCTTGCATCTCTCTCATTTCTCTTCCTAATTTTTCCTCCATCTCTCTTGATTTTCAAAATCCTTTTTGAGCTCTTCCATGGCCTGAGCCCATTGCATATTTATTTTGGATGTTTGGGACACAGAAGCTTTGATTTTTATGTCTTTCCCTGATGGTAAGCATTGTTCTTCCTCAACTGAAAGGATGGGAGAAGATAACTGTTCACCAAGAAAGTAACCTTCTATAGTCTTATTTTTTTCCCTTTTTTGGGCATTTTCCCTATCAGTTACTTGACTTTTGAGTCCTTTGTCAAGAGTAGGATATACTCTGGGGACCTGTAAGATTTCAGTTCCTCCAAGGTGGCACAATCAAGGGTGTACAGTGGTCTGGGAGCAGGGAGAGATTTTTGTGCCCAGAATCTTAGCAGAGTTTCCTCTTCACAGCCACCTGGCCTCCAGTTCCGCCAAGCCAGCACTGGGGGCTGAGATTCAGATAAGCTGCATGGGCAGGGCTGCCATTCAGTGTGAGAAAAAGATCAGCTCCCTCAGGGCCTCTACACAGGGCTGAGGTAATAATCAGCTCCTCAGTGCCCCCAGGGTTTTTATGATCCAACAATGGATATGGGCTGCTGTAGGGGCTGCTGTGGGAACTGCTGCTACCTGCCCCATGTGGCCTCTGCGGCCTCTGCCTAAGGCCGGAGCTATGGGAAGGTCCTTCTCCCTTCTCAGCCAGCTGAAAAAACCCTGTCACTGACCTTTGGTGCCTATGGGTTGAGGGATCTGCGAACCTGCTGCTACTGTGACTGGAGATTCCACCCCGAGGGCTGTTCTGAGCCACTGGCCATGTGGCCAAGGCTGGGCTGGGCTCTGCTCTGCATCTAGTGCAACCAACATTTCCTGTGGGCTTTTCAGGTCACCCTGGGCTGGAAATCTCCTCCACTCTGTTGTTCTCCACTTCTGCTGCTCCAAAATTTGTTGAGAGTCCCTCTCTATAGGTATTTTATGAACTCTGTGGAGAGAGCCCACATATGTGTGTCTTTCTACTCCACCATCTACTAGTGAAGAATTCAGAGGAACAGGAACCTTTTTAATCCCGTAGACTATATATCTGTCAATCCAGACTAGCATTTTTTTTTGGCCCTGCTACATTGACTTTTTCATCTTTTCCAGATGGACCAATGCCTAGCCATATTTCCTCCATCTTGTACTTACAAAGTAGCTTTTTGTACCCAATACATAAAACTTTACCTTTGCCCCTCCAGAATTTCATCTCATCAGATCTGGCCCAGAATTCTAGCTTTCCCAGATTCTTAGATCCTGTCATCCTCCATGATCATTATTTTTCTAGCTTTCTGCCACCCTCATATTTGATAGGCATGTTCTTTATGCCTCTATGCACAGTACTAACAAAAATGTTAAATAGCACAGGGCCAACTATACATCCTTGAGCCGTCTCACTAGGGATTTCCTTCCACTGACAATCCCCAGAATTTAACACAGTGCCTGGTACAGAGAATTTACTTAACAAATGCTTGTTGACTGATCCTTTGCAGGAACCTGAGAGTGATATAAATCTTAGATAACATGTAGTGTCTGTCCTGTAGCTTATAGGTAGGAGCAGAATACACATAGATAGCTATAATAATAATAAGGGCTAAAATTTATATAGTACCTATTAATTGCCAGACATTATGCTAAGTACTTTATACATATTATCTTGTTTAAGCCTTACAACAACCCCAGGAAGTAACTGCTATCATTATTCCCATTTTAAAGCTGGGGAAACTGAGGCAGACAGAGGTTAACTGACTTGCCCAGGGTCCAACAGTGGTAAATGTCTGAGGGTAAATGTGAACTCAGGTCTTTTTGATTCCAGATAAAGCCCTCCATCTATTTTCCCACCCACGATACAGGAGAGGCAATACAGAGAGTTATATAGTATCTGAGAGTGTTGCCACATATGCATCATGGTTTGTGTGTTGTAACAGAGTGATTCTTTTTCATTTTTCATTTGTTCATCCATTTATTTATTTGTTTGTTTGTTTTCAGTGTTCCACAATCACTACTATACAACCTAGATTTTTTTCTTTCCTTCTCTCCCCCTCCCTCCCCCTCGCCTCTCCCTTCCCTCCCCCTCACCTCTCCCTTCCCTCCTTGAGACGGCATACAATTTTACATAAGTTCTACAATACATTCCTATTAAATACATTTTCATCATAGTGATGTTGTACAGAAGAATTAAAATAAATGGGAGAAATCATATAACAAATCAAAATGCAATACAAAAGAAAATGATCTGCTACAATCTGCAATTAACAGAGTAATTCTTATGAAACAAAAGCTGAATTTAGAGTCATATGTGCTATTTAGTACTTTTATGAAGGCAGCTAGGTGGCACAGTGGATATAGAGTGCCGGGACAAGGAGTCAGGAAGACTCATCTTCGTTAGTTCAAATCTGGCCTCATAAATAAATTTTAAAAGATGATTGTACATGTATGGTTTATATCAGATCACATTCTATCTTGGGGAGGGGAGAGTAGGGAAAAATTTTAGAACTGAAAATCTCATAAAAGTGAATGCTGAAAACTAAACATTAATTAATTAATCAAATGTGGCCTCAGACACTTCACTAGCTGTGTGACCTTGGGCAAGTCACTTCACCCTGTTTGCCTTAGCTTCCTCATTTGTAAAATGAGCTAGAGAAGGAAATGGCAAACTACCCCAGCATCTTTGCTAAGAAAACCCCAGGTGAGGTCATGAAGAGTCAGACATGACTGAACAAAACCACAAAAACTACTTTATGACCTTGGACAAAATCATTTAGCCTCTCTAGACCTCAGTTTCCTCATCTGTAAAATGGACTAAATGACCTTAGAGGTGCTTTATATCTCTAATGTTTGATCTAATGACTTGAGATAGGGCCTTGAATAGACCTGGGTTGGGAGAGGCTTGGTGTTGAATAGTGCTCCATGTAACAAAGGAGGAGGACAGTGCAGAGATATCAACTCCACATTTTTTCCCCAACAACTTCTAGTGTTTGATAGAGGGTCACCTTTGTTTTCATTGATGTTAGGGCATTCTTTTCTCTTTTTTGTGCCTTACTTTCCCCATCTAGGATACTGGGATTATATTATCATATGAGGTATACCAATAATAACTGACATTTCTGTATTACTTTAGACTTCACAAAGTGCTTTGCAACCACTATTTCATTTGATCCTTACTACAACTCTGCAATGTAGGCATGACAGGTGTTATCATCATCTCTATTTTGTAAGCAAGGAAACTATATTTCAAAAGATTTGGAAAATATGAAGAATCACAGAAGTCCATTCGCTGCTTTGACATTCACTATGGAAAAACAAAGGAAATTAAATCTGCTCAGTCTTCATGAGTGACCTACAACATGATCCTTAAACATGGACAGGTGATGAGTAACCCTGATCTACACCAAGGTGTTAAGTCATTTCCGGAGCCAGGAAAGTTGAGAGGCAGCTACCTGACACCAAAATTTTTAATTAAGTTAAGCGGACGGCCCAGGGTTGAAAGCAGGTGCTAAACTTACCCTGGAAAGTGTTAATCTTCTAGTTAGAGGAAAAGAGATCAAGTCTTCTTTCAGGCATTGTTTGCCCTTTCTTTCTGCTTTTTACCTGGAACACTCCTCCTCTTTCTCTTCTTCTGTTCCTCCCAACTTAATCAAACTCATCTCCCCCCTCACTTTCCATGGATGGTTCTTTTGTTGTGGTCTGAAAAGCTCTGCCAGATGATTGCTGCAAACAAATCTCATCCTCTCCCCACAGCTATAAAAGGACCAAGGACCGGGAGGAAGAGAGAGAGAAACAGAGGAAACAAGAGAAAAGAGACGGAGTAAAGGGATCACATCAGCCCACAAACATTGGCGCACACACGCATCCTGACCGCAAGAGACAGAAGACAAGATCACACTTCAGAGCAACAGGTAAGGAGGGGGAAACAATGTAAAGGCTAAACTTTTCAGTCTGATTCCTGCCACCAAAAAGCCTTGTCCCTAAGGTTTCCTTCCCACTGAGATCAAAGGATCTATGAAGCGTTCAAGATTCTCCATGATCCTAAGGGTTCAGATGAGCCAGTTTTTATATCGGACCTTGGTCTTCTTAAAAAATTTCAACCCTTTAGAATTCTGAGAAAAATGTTTCAGACTGAGAGGTTGAGAGGAACAGTCATCTCTTTAGAAATAGGAACTTTATCATCTTTTAGAGATAGGGAAAATAACCACACCAGTTTACATTTCTTGAGACTTTTCCAAGGTCTAATTGTTTTGTAGACAATGTCTCTTCATTTATCTGCACAACACCCCCTTGAAGAAGAGTCTCCAGGATTTCTAGGGATTGACTGAAAGAGTGGGATATGGCAGAGATAATCCCATCTGTTTGTTTGCCTCCCTTCATGTCTTCATTCCTTCATTCTTTTCTTTCTTTAATTTTTCTTTCTTTTATCTCTCTCTCTCTTTCTCTCACTCTTTCCTTTTCATCTTAACCATTCTGTCTTTTATCCACTAAATTAAGAGTAAAAATGAAAAAGCAATATTGGGTCTCTACTTAAAATGTTTTGCTTTGATGATACATTGTATTTTGCTATTACTCCTTAAATTCAATACAATCTGTGAAAATTAATTCTGGAAATTATATTATGTACATTAGTGAAGACAAACAATTAAAGTCATCACTAACTTTTCATTTAGAACAGATTTTTCCCCTTAGTCTTCATTTTCCTCTTCACTCATATCACCTGATACAACTGAGTTATTAATATATACAACTGATAGTCTGTTATTTTTAGATCAGGGTCAAATGACTTGGTTCAACAGAATTACAGACACTGAATTTCCCTTTCCCACAAATGTTTGGTTTTAACATAGGTTTTGTCCATGGTTCTGAAATCTCCTTTTTCTGTTCTACTCCACAGAATTGTAAACTTTACATTGCAGAATTTTTTAGTTCACATAAATAGAAAATATTTAGGGCTAGACACTCAGCCCAAGGCTCTTTCTGCTTCCTAAGCTTTTATGAAAGAAAAAGATACTTTGATGTAATGATAAAACATTCATTCTCATTCAGCCAGGTTTGTTGTTGTTCTTTGAACAAGACAGAGTGCTGGTTGGGATGTTGTAATAGACTTATAACCTATTTGGTTATGGGTACGGATGTATTCATTCAGTTCTATTCAACTCTAATTCAATTTGATGAGAATCAGTTAGGTACCTACTATGTGCTAGGCACTATCTGAGATGATCTCTGAGTTCCTTTCCAACTCTGAGATCTGTGATTCTCTGATCAGCTTTGTTCCCATCCCCACTAGTCAGGTTTATTTGTCTGTCTTACTTTTGCTGAATTGTCTGGCTTGACTTGAGCCACCAGCTTCAGCCAGCCAATAAATCAAACAGGTCTAGGAAACTGCTTTCCCAGCTGAAATTTATTATTAAAAAAAAAGGACTCCTTACAAATGCTTTTGAAACTGCTCTATCCAAGGTCATCATTGGCCTTTTGACTTCATTCCCCTTTATCACTCTGTAGCATCTGATATAAAAAGAATTCTAAAAGAAACAGAAAATCTGGACAATAGTGACACCTGCATGCAAGTGATCTACAGGACTTATCCCTGCTCTAGCACCTGCTTTGTGATAATGCTGATTACTTTTTCCCTTAAAATTAAGGCTAATTTGTAGCAGAATTGTAATGAGGATGAAGTTTCTGTTTAGCCCCTCCATATCCTTTCAATGCCCCTAGATGCTGGATGCTGCATTGGAGCTACAAGGAGTCTTTCATTTTACAAATAGGGAAATTGAGGCTCAGAAAGAGAAATTGAATTATCCCAGATTGCTGAGATGGTTTCAGAGGCAGGGCTAGAACTCTGGTCTCCTGAATCCTGGTTTGGAGCTGTTCTCTCATTCTTCCCCCTTAGGCTTCCAGGGCCCTCCCCTGTGTTATACCACCAGAGACTGTGTACTGGAGAGCTCTAGACTTTTCCTAAGCCATCCCCCTTTAAGCTTTACCTGTAATGTCCTGTTCCTTCAGGGCTGCACTTTCCTTTGGGATAATCTGATAAACAACACCATTTCATCCCCTATAAAATGAAAGTGTTAGATTAGATGGTTACAAAGGTCCCTGTCACTCTAGATTCTATCCTGCTGTAAAAGTGGGGAAAAATTTCTATGTCAACTTAAGGACTCAGGAAACATCAGCTCTTTCTGGAGAATTAAGGTTAATGTTAAATAGTGAAGACTAATCAGAAAGTCTTTGGTCCATATTTAGATAGATGTCAATAATACAGTTGAGTTATACAAATATAACAAGTATAGTTCTTTAAAGATCTTGGCTTTATAGCCCATATGTTGTGGATTTCTTCTGCCACCATTTCAGATGTTGACAGTAGCTGGAAATCTAGATGTTATAAATCATCATTAGCAGCAGCAGAAACAAACATCCATTTGGCAGCTGCTCTGTGTAGGGCACTGGGCCAGGTATTCAGGATATCAAGAGACATAAGACAAGACGAACTGATTCCTCTGCTGTGAGCAGACAGAGCATAGATATAAAAGGTAACTAAAAATACCAGAAAGGCAACATGGTGTAGTAGATAGATGTCCAGGAAATTGGGTCCAAAATAAAAATAAATTTGTATGGTATTGTGTGCTTTACAAAGATTATTTTACCTACTATCATATTTGATCTTTGTGACAATTCTGTGAGGTTGAAGCTATTGTTACTCCCATTTTACAGATGAGGAAACTGAGACTTAAAGATATTGTATCTTGCCCAGGATCACACAACTAGTAAAAGTCCAAGGCAGAATTCAACCCCAGATCTTGATTACAAGTCCAGTATCTAATGACTATGATGTGTTGTTTTTGACCTGGGTCTAAATTCTGCCTCTGATAGATACTGGCTATAACTCTTAAGCTCTCAGTATACCCAAGCAAGTCTTTATTAGTTTTACTTAACTGCTTTATTTTGTTACAAGAGACTTCTTACAAAGTGGGAATAATATATAAATGCTTGTAATGTAAAAGCAAACAGAAATACAAGGTGTCCCAACAGTCATAGTGCAGCTTAAAGTTTTAACAGTTAAAGACTTTTAGGACATGCTGTAATAGGCAATGTATACTAAGTGCCAAGTCATGGTTCTGAAGGTGTGTGTGTGTGGGGGAGGTTGTCAGTGTGTTAGTCAATTAACATTTATTAAGCTCCTACTGTATGCCAGTAAGCTTGTGTGCATAGGTAGTTCAGGGGATAGGGCTGAAAGCTCAAGTATTCAGAGTAGGTTTCATAAAGGATGGAGGACTTGAGCTGGCCTTTGAAGGGAAACTAGTGTTTAAACAAATGGAGGGAGAAACAAGTGGGAGGAGAATGGGCATAAGACAGGAACACATGTGCTCTGTTGGGAAGTAGAGAAGGAGTAATGAGACCAGTTTGGCCAGAATGGATGGTCTGTGGAGGGGGATTGGTGAGAAATAAAGTTAAAGAGTTAAGTTGATCATTAAGGGTCTTTAATGCCAGACTAAAGAGCTGGGACTTCATCCTGTAGATAGGTAATGGGAAGTCATTGAGAGCTTGGGGGAGAAGGGAGAGGATGATATTGACAAAGGTGTCGTAGTGAAATTAAGCTGGCAGTTGTGTGGAGGATGAATTGGAGGTGGGTAGAGATGGAGAAGAGGAGGCAGAAGCCCAGTTAGAATAATATTGCACGAATTTCAGCATAAAGTGATAGAAGCCTGGATCGGGGCAGTTGTGGAGTAGGGCAGATTGGGGGCCAAAAATAAGAGGCAGGAGTAAGAGATATAATGAAGGAAGAATCAGTAGTACTTGGGGGGTTGGCTGGATATGGCACAGAGAAGGGTTAATGATAGAGAACTAGAAAAATAAGGAAGGACAACTGGTTTGGGGAGAATAGGATAAATTTTAATTTATAGAGATATTAAATTGAAAATGTAGATGTTCACCAGGTTTGAAAAGAAAGGACTGATGCCCAGGAAAGCAAGATAGATATGGGAGTCAGTAATATAAGCCAAAGTCATTAGAGGGGAGCAGATCTTTGAGGGAAAGAATAAAGTGGAGACAGAGAAACAGAAGAGTGGAGATGATGCAGGGAGTATTGCAGAAGGAAAGCTATAGATAGAGATATGTCTGTGATGTAGAGATATGATATATGTTAAAATATAATATATAATGTAATACATTACAAGTTATATGTAATATAATATATGATGTATTATAAAATATACATTTTTAGATGTAAAATATATGTCTCCCCATCAGGTATTTCAGTGATACATACATACATGCATATATATAGTTATGAGATAAAATGAGATAATATTTACAAAGTATATGAAAACTATTATTATTCTGAGGATTTAAAGACAAAGTTCTTCACCCTCAAGGAGCTTAAGTTCTAATGTCATTCATAAGACATATGGGAGTAGTGGAAAGAATCCTGGATTTGAATGATTAAAGACATGGATTTGAATCCAGGTCTGCTACTTACTATTTGTGTCAGTCCTTTCACTTATAAAATTAAGGGGATCTGAACTAGATAATTCCTGCACTCCCTTCTAGCACCTCTCTCTCTCTCTCTCTCTCTCTCTCTCTCTCTCTCTCTCTCTCTCTCTCTCTCTCTCTCTCTCTCACACACACACACACACACACACACACACACACACAACAGGGTTGAGTTACTTGCTCTGGGTCACACGACCAGTGAGTGTCTCAGGCCAGATTTGAACTCAGATCCTCCTGACTCCAGGGCTGGTGCTCCATCCACTGCACAACCCAGCCATGCCTCCCTTCTAGCTCTCAATCCTACTGTAGACAGGATTCAAGTTTTATACAAGCCAGATTTGAAGAAAATGTGTGTATTTAATTTCTAAATGAAAGAGAATGAGTTACAAAGTCATTTGTTGCCCCTGTCTTCCATAATCACTCTTGCTTTATCCAGAGTCCAAGAGGAGGCCAAAACATTTAAATGATCTGTATACAAACAACAGTCCATCTCTTGCCTCTATGTCTTTGCAACTGGGCTGTCCCTTATTTTTGGAATTCTTCTCTCTTTTATCTCACCCTCTAGGAATCTCAAGAATCAATTCAAGGGCCACCTTCTATGCCTAAAGGCTGGTTCCCTGGCTTGTTGGCACTGCTTTCCCAAATGAAATTGTATTTATTTTGTGTAATTGTTTTTGTACACATGCTATCTCCCCTGTTAGAATGTAAGATCTTTGAAGTCAGATACAGTTTCATTTCTTTGTGTCTCCAGTGTTTAATCAATTCTTACTCTATTGATTCAATTATCTCCTTAAACTGGAGGGATAGGTGTAAAAAATAAATAGAAGGTAATGTAAAGTAATGGACTATGACTGAAGTGGAAAAGTATAATACATTTGGAAAACAGAATAGAGGCTATCCTGGAGCCTCTCTGCTTAGATTCTAATATCACAGTCTTGAATATGCTTTTAGGGATAGAATTGGCATTAAAGAGGGCAAAGAAGAGAAAAGAGTGGAGGACCAAAGCAAGTATATGTAGAGGAGGTCACTGGAAGAGACCTTGTAGGGAACTGAAAGATTAATTCTCAAGGTTATTTGTCAGAGAAGCTACCAAGGTTGTTAGGGGGGGAAAATCAAGTTTTATTACTATTCAAAAAAGTCATCTGGAAGAAATATTCTATTTTCCTGCTTTCCTGTCCATGTAAAACTTTTGTGAGAATAACATACAGACGTATCATAGGTGACTAGTGAGAGCCTTAGTGAAATATTATTAAGAATAAGTGGACTTTGTTAAGTAATGTTACCATAGACTACATCTCCACCATCAAACAATTGATGTAAAGATGTAAAGAATGTATGATCTCACTGTACTTATAGTTTGAGGACTAAAAAAGAATTTGATTTGACTGAGCAAAGTTCTGATTTGAAGGCTTTCCTCATGTAAGTATTTTATGAAATTCCTTGAAAGAGGCCAACAGAGATGGCCTTGTTAGGCATGCCTCTGATCATTAATATCAGGGCAAGCAAGATATATATTACCAAAAATTTTTACCACTCTGTACTTTTCTCATTTGATCTTGAATAATAAATACCCCAAAGTGGCACAGTAAAAGTAAAAGATTCCAGATGGGGGAAAGATCAGTTCCTTCTAGAGTAGTCCAGGGGAGGTTCCATGGAGTTCAAATTTGAGTTAGGACTTGAAGGATAGATCCTAGGGTCTAGTTCAACCCTTCATTTTACAGATGAGGAAACTGAGGCCCAGAGAAATGAAGTGATTTTCCCAAGGTCCCATAAGTAGGCAGAGTTAATATAGGCCGAGAGGTGTGTGGAGAACTTTGTAGATGGGAGGAATGGTAAAATTGAAGATGTAGGACTAGCTAATCTGGGTGGGGAAGCAGTGAGTTAACCAGTGACAGAAAAACTGTCTGAGGATTTGTTGATAGGTACTGCTGTTAATCACATTTACTGAAAGCCAGAGACTTCTTAACAACTAGTTTATTAAATGCTGAACATCATTCCAAAGTACGCAAAAACCCATCGGTCATGCTTCAGCAACGTTTTATAGGTTTTAGTTCCAAGGCAAGGTAGATACAATAGAATTTTCTAGAGGGGAGAAAGGGAAGGCAAACATTTACACATCAAAGAACAGGTAGCAGAAGGGGAAGAATTACATTAGGTGAAACGATAAACTAGTCAGTAAACACGAGGGATAAAGCTGTAATTTTCAAACTAGCCATTAACCCTAGAGCTATACCTAGCTACTCAACATGCTCATCTAAAGTAAATAAAAGTAAAAAAAATGAGCCACTAATCAGTTTATTAGTTAATTAACTACTAATCAGTTAATTATCTAAGCTTAAGTTCTGGGTCTCAGTTCAATTCTGCAAGCTCTAGGTTCTGATGATTTTCTGTTCAAGCCAATGGGGCAATACTAGAATTCTCTCACACAAATCTTCAGTTTGGGCCATATTGGTGAGGTAAGGCAGTAGGAAAGGATATATATGGGGTCACAAAGAGTGGACAACAAATGAGCAACAACAGGGGACTTGACTTCAACCTTGTGATCTTGGGTAAGTTTTATTTTACCTCCCTAGGCCTCAGTTTCCCTATGAGGTGAGTTGGACTAGATATTCTCTGAGGTCCCTTTCAACTTTACATCTTTGATTCTATGAGGACATAAAGAAAGAGAGAAAAGAGCAGGGGCTAAGTCTCTCTCCTTGAAGACCTCATAAGATGGGCAGTTTATTAAAGAACAGAAATTTTCAAGGAGGTAACAAAGCCTGGAGGGGGACAGGGGAAGGATTGCGTCTAAATTTATGGAAAGATTTTAAGGCCCAGTTCAGATGCCATGCCCTCCTGGTGTTCTTTGATTCTGCCCTCAGATGATTTCAGGTGATTTCCCTGTCTCTTCAATTTTTACTGGAGCATTTTTGTAATCCCCTCAGCCCCATTACAACCTACCTTGCACCAAACATCTTGTACAGTTAGCATCCTGCCTATTATATTGGAAGTTCTTTGAGGAAAGGAACTATGAGTTTTCCTCCTATCTTTGTATTCCCCTCCTCTCCAGGTTAAGCACAGCGCTATAGACATTTTTCTTAGAGAGGGTCTGTGGTTTCATTAGTACAAGTAAACTCCCAGTGGGGAAACTCCCTCCGCCGATCCAGATACATACCTGCTTTGCAACTTATACTCTTAGTTACCTGGGTCAATGAGAGGTTAAGTGATTTGCCTTGGATCAGAGAGGCAGGACTTGAACCCAGGTTAGATAGTTAGGTGATGTGATGGATAGAGTGTCGAACTGTGAGTCAAGAAGACTTCAGTTCAAATCCTGCCCCAGATGCTTCCTAGTCATGTGACCCTGGCTAAGCTCCTTAATCTCTCAGCTTCAGTTTCTGCCTCTGTCAAAGCACTTTGCTGAACTTTGAAGTGCTGTCTGTTAGCTAATATCATTATAGGCTTCTTCCTACCCTGTAGACAAGAGGCATTTGATAAATGAGAATTTGAATGAAACTGAAGTGTTGATAGGACTCAAGAGGGATGGGGATAATAGGAATGGATTCTTTGTGGAATTAGACAAAGGGATGTTAGGTGGAAAGAAACTATGAAAGTGATTTGAGTAAGTCACTTGGCATTTTTATGCCTCAGTTTCCTCATCTGGAAAACAAAGGGGTTGGATTAGAAGATTTCTAAATTCTCCTGTAACTCTATCATTCTATGAATTTCATTGCCTTTTCAGGGGCAAATAGACTGAGTTTGTTCTTTTGTTGTCTGTTTCTTGTTGCCCATAATCTCATGACCAGGCTAAAAAACTCGAGCTTGGGGCTGCCAAGCTTTCTCAAAAGGAAACATGGTACTAAGAACTATTTTTCTGACTTGGGGAGATGAGTGGGGAGTAGTTGCAGATGAAAGTAGGCAAAGGAAACCAGGAAGGCCCTCTTGTTTTTAAAAACAAAAACATTTCCCCCCATTCTTGGCACTAAATAGGAGTTTTTTGGAGTTAACCAGCTCCTCTTTTAAAATGCAGTTGCCCCCTCTATGTCATTTACATCCTTCATACCAGTCTAGCCCAAACCCCTCATTTTCCAAAAGATGACATTGGCTTTCCTATTAGCTAAACTAGTCATTTCCCCTCTCAATAAAATGAGGGACTGGATTAGATAATTTCCCAGTTTCTTTCTAGTTTTACATGCTGCTGGCTATTTGACTATAGAAGGGAAAGAAAGGGGTAGCCAGAATCATTTTAAGGCTTCTATGTTACTTTGCTCCCAGCTTCTGGTCCAGGTTGTTGTGCCTCGTTGCACAAACCCTTTCCCTCCTAGGGTTTTTAGCCCCTTTCCTCTGCTTCCCGTCACCCCTGGATTTTGTAGTTGAAGGGCTTTGAGCCCTCCAAGGTATTAGTGTTGGCACATTTGTCCTTCCTGGTGACTGCTCCCTGTGGGCAAGCCTCCAGCCGTGCTTTGTGTTTGCAGAGCTCCATCCTGAAAGATGCCGAAGCCTGCTTGGAGCCGTCTGGGGGTTCTGCTCATGGCCCTGCTGCTTCAGACCTCAGAGTCACTTTTTCCTCTGTGTGGTACGAACCCCCGCTGTATAATCCCTGAGGTAAGTGGGTAAGAGGTAAGTGGGATGGGGGGGGGAGTGATGTCTTGGTTTGAGGAAGAGGAGCAGCATGTGTTATTAAGAAGGAGGAATCTAAGTGAAGGGACTCAGAGGGGAGAGGAGGGGGACTCAGCTACAGCCAAGTGGGAGTTTCTACCTAACCTGGGATTAAAATGAAAATACAGATGAGGGAGGGAAGGTGCTATGGGAGGAGGGGGTAAAGTTAGGAGCCCACTTTTATTCCTACCTACCTTTTCCTCGATCCTGCATACTTCCTATATATCTCCCACTTTGAACTACTTGGAAACAATGACTTTCGAAGCTGTCATAATGGATATCTTAAGATAATTAGTCATCTTAATTGCTGGAGGGGAAGGGGTTTCCATCTCCCATTTCTTAGTTTAATAATTATTTCTTTTTAACTGGCCTCATGTCACCTTTCCTCTCTCCCTGCCTGCCTTCTCCCCAAGCAACTTCTCTAGAGGAAGGAAAAACCAAGATGTCATTTCCTTTCCTTTGAAAAGAGACCAGGCAGTAATAATGGCCAGCACAATTCCTAGCTTTTATTATAAAGCACTTTACATGTTATCTCATTAGACCCTTATAACAACCTTGTGGGTATTATCCCCATTTTACAGAATAGGAAGCTGAGGCCAAGTGAATTGAAAGAATTTGCCCAGGATCACTGAATCATAGGCAGGATTTAAACTCAGAATGGACTCTATATCCAACACCCTGGATCTGGAGTCAAAGGACCTGGGTTTGAATTTTGCCTCCATCACTTAGTATCTCTGTGACCTTGGACAAGTTATTTAACATCTCTAGAGCTCAGTTTCCATCTCTATCAATGAGGTGGCTGAACTAGATCCCTCTGAGCTCTCTTCCATCCGTACCTTTATTTAGTCCTGTGATCTCATGACTTCCAGTGATAACAGCTCACATTTCTGAAGTGGTGTACAAAGAGAGCAAATGACTTGCCCAATGTCACATAGCTACCATCACAGGTCCAAATTCATCCCATGGTCTCTTGCCTCCAAGCTCAGTGCTCCTACCATTATGCCATAGCTGTCCTCCAAGTACATCCTCCGCTTTTGGGAGTCTACTTAACAATGAAGGATTCTGGACTAGAATCTAGGAGACTTAGGTTCTGGTCTTCACCATCACTACTTAGTCATGTAACCTTAAATATGACTCTGAATATTTAAGGTACTTGGTTTTCTCATCTGTTGAATGAGAAGACTGGATTAGTTTCTAAGACCTTTGCCAATTCTAAAATTCTAGGACTCAAAACTATTAGCCTGGCATATCCCCTGCTCAGCTGAGTTGGGTTGGGCTCTTCCTTTTCCCACTCTATGGTGAGTAGACAGAGTCTCTTTGATTCATGACTCTGGCTGTTTCTTCCATGAAATAGATGACTTGAGGATACAGCATCACATCTCCCAGTCAGTGAGTGGGTCTGGAAAGGGGTCCCTATCCAATGTGGTTTTAGACTCCTCATCCCAAACTAGGGTGAGATTACCAGGAAGTCTTTCTCTTACACAATAGTTCACTGACTGGGTTGGGGGGCAGAGTGAAATGCAAAATCTTCTTCAGAGCAATGCAAGGTACATGGGGAATGGTCTCAGACATCTTGAGCAAATTATGTCATGTGTTTGGTGAAGACTTTAAAGGGATAACATGGGCACAGGATGAGGTGGTGGGTCATGGAACTGGTTGACATGGGAACAGGGCAAGGGAAAAAGGCCAAGTCCAGATAATATAAGATCAAGGCTGAGGAATGAAGCAGAGGGTCTAGAATTAGGAATTTTTCTTTTCTTTTTGAATCTGGTGGAATGGTCACCACAATACCAACCTATTTCACCAATTCAGGTTTGAAGTTCAATTCCAGTCAATTCAAGACTTGAACTTTTTCTTTTTTTCTTTTTTCTTTTTTCCTTTGTATCTCCAGAGCCTACCTAGCACATTGTTGGCACTTAATAAATATATTTTGAACTTTTCATATTCAGAACTGGATTGAACTCAGTTGAGTTAAGTGCTTACTGTGTGTGGGTATGGTGGTAGGATATTTTCCCTTTCCACCCATCCTATGCCCTCACTCCCATCTCTTCTCTCTCCTAGGAAGGCAAGCAGGATGCCATACTCACTGGAGCAAATGAGCTAAAACATATAGTAAGGCAAAGAGATATCGACAGTGGCAGCATCAGCAGTGATGGTGGGAAAGTAGACCAAAAGAGACAGGAGCTAATGCAGGGGGATCTTTTGGACCTACTCTCTCCAGGAGTTTGGGGAGAGGACAGAGAGATGCAAGAAGAAGGTCTGCCACTGATCCAAAAAGCCAGACAATTAAATACTAAAAGGTCCTTCTCCATGGAGCACTTCCGCTGGGGGAAGCCAGTGGGAAAAAAGAGGCGCCCTGTGAAGGTCAATCACAATGGGTCAGAAGAAGAATCTCCAGAGTCCTATCCAGTGGACTTCAAAAGGGACATGTCCATAAATGACTACCCTGAGATTGTTGAAGGAGCTGATGATGATGTGGGACCAACAGATGGGGTCTATAGGATGGAGCATTTCCGGTGGGGTACCCCTCCTAAGTCTAAGCTTAAGCTTAGGCCTAGGAATAAGAGGTATGGTGGCTTCATGGTTTCTGAGAAGAGTCATACCCCTCTCATGACACTGTTCAAAAATGCCATCAAGTATGCCCACGAGAACGGAGAATGAGGGAAAAGCTAGGGGGAGGGATAACCCTAGGCTTTCTATGAAGGAAGCCATCCCTGAGTCATTTCTGCTCCCTCTCCTTCCCCTTGCATTCCTACCTCCCATCTCTCAGGCTTGGGGTGCTACATAGTCAAACCCTCAATAGCCATGCCTTCAGTCACTAAAGCAGTCTGACTGTCTTTAGGAAATAAAGTTCATTTGATTTCATCTTTGATTTCTGACTTTGAACATGTACAAAGAAAAAAATTGTAAATACTCATCAAAGCAAATATATTGCACCATTTTGCACATAGCTAGGAAAGGAAGAACAATAGAAGGATGACCTGGGAGGGAAGGGCTAGTTTCAAGACTGCCAGGTGACAATATTTTCATTTATAGTGAGACATAAGGTAATGCAAATGAATGGGGGAGAAACATTTTTCTGAGCTAAAGTAGACTTCTAGAATATCAATTGGTATAACAACTAGCATATCAAAGAAGAACTTCAATCCTAGTATCCAGAATCATTAACTAGTACTTCTGACAACCAGGATAAACAAGTCACTGTTGTATAAAACACACTTAAAACACATTCAGTTGGGCAACTGATAGAGAAGGTACTTCAGATCTCAGAATATTAAGAGATAACTCCATGGAAAGTGAATAGGGTAGGGCCAGGGCAGGTAAAGGAGAGATCACCTGGCAAATTCTATCAATGCCCTCGAATTATCAATGCCCTGGGGAAAAGTCCTTGTCATCTCACCTTAGTTACAGCAGTGCCATCACCTTGCATTAACTTACTTTTCTTCTGAGGGACTCAAATGTCCTTTGCAAATATCATACTATACTCAATCTGAGAAAGGCAGTCTTCTTACTGAGAAAGGAAAATTAAAGTCCAGAGAAGGGAATGAATGATTTATTAGGTACTTGCTATATGACAATCATTATGCTAAGGTTGGGGCTACAAATACAAAAAAGAGAGAGTCTGCTATTAAGGCTTTTACATTTGGAGAGAAGGAGACAACTCATAGAAAGGAGTGATGTAAAGGGAAGGATGTTTAGTTCTGGTAAGTCACACGGATGATGGGCGATTAGATGGAATGGGAAGTCATAGGGTTGAGAAGTGATGGAGCAAACAAAGTCAGAGCTAGGAAAAGACCACAAGGTATCCTGACATCCAGGTTGGTCCTGTAATCAGTCAATCACTCACCAGTCATGTGGGGGAGACACAGTAAGACCATGCCCTGATCTTCAAGGAACTTACATTCTCCATGAGAAGATAGGGTTAATCCTTGAAAGAGTAAGCAATCAATTCCAGCCAGAATATAAATAAATCCTAAGTGCACTTGACTTTGTTTTGAGTGAGGTAGGCTGAATATCAGGGTAGAACATTCAACAAGGACATGATCCATCAAAGACACCATGAGCTGATTCCTTAAGGGAAGCCATCTTGTCTCTGAGTTGCCCATGACCAGTCCACCAGTCAAAGATCCAGATACCTGGAACTCTTAGATGTTTGGTACTGAGGTCACCAAGAAGAGATATCAAAAGCTTGGACCTTCAGTCCCTGAGTCAATTAAATATGGTGGATGGTATCAATACTTTTATGGAAAAACTAATCTTACTTGCATGGGGTAGAGAAGGAGGTTAGGATATGGTTTCCATTACATATAATCTTAGGCAAGAGTTACCTTGGCCTGCTTCCTCACCCATGAGATAAAGAGGTTGGATTAGATAGTCTCTTCCCACTTTAGAATTCTATTATTTTACTGTCGCTCTCCAACTCAAAACCAAAAATGGTTACTTACTAAACAGATCAAGCCCCTGCGAACTCCACACTCTACTTATCCAATCTCATCTCTCACTACTCCAACAAACAAGCTCTTCCCTTCAGTGAATAAAGACTCCTTATTACACTGACACCCACACACATTGGCCTTTGTACCCTCTCTGATGAAGAACCCATCACTTTTTGTAGGCAGATATTTTCCGAAGTCTAGTTTAAGTCTCCCCTTTTCAGTATAACTTCTTCTTGACTTCAGTCCATAATGATTTCTGGTGGTATAGGAAAAATCATACTGAATATGGCACCAGAGGATGTGGGTTCAAGTCTTTTTTGTCACTTATTGCCTATAGGACCTAAGGCACACTTTACTTGGCCTGGCCTCCATTTCCTTGTCTGTAAAATAAAGGAACTGGACTAGATGGCCTCTGAGATCTTTTCCAGTTCTAAATCTGTGGTCTGCTATTCATCTGTCACGACCTATTCTTTATCTGTAAAACAAATCCCTTGGATTCAATGGCTGCAGTTTGCAAGATCCCTTCAAGTTTTAAATTTATAATTCTAGGATCCTTTTCTGAAATCCAACAATGGCACTTAATGTGTTACACAATTTGGTCCTCAATTATACAGCATTTCATATGGTTATTAAGACATAGATGTATACATACAGACTTGCTCACCTAGCTAGAGTTCAAGCTCCCTGAGGTCAAGGACCAAGTTTTATGTCTTTCTTTATCTCCATAGTGTGTAAACAGTATGGAGATTTGACTAGTTCAGGGTATCATTGTGTCAAAGATCTGTGATTTTGTCAGGTTGGGTATTCCATTGATTTTGCAGATCCCAATTGGTGGGTCAAAATTAAGATTTATCAGCTTTCAGTCAATCTGACAGTGATCCTCTTTGGAGTTAGCCTGGATGGTGTTTGGATCATAGTCTCTCCATTGGCTATTATCTGACTCTTGCCATCCTGGTAGATAACTTGCCTGAGTTTACACTCTACTGCATAGTTTTCATGAGCCCCAGGACACCCTCTGAGGCATGAGGACTTTAGTTGGAGATAAAGGTGAATAAAGAAATATTTCTATAGATACTCATTAGTATATACCCATATGCACAATACTCAGACATGCACACAGAAGGAGACATCCTTTCAGAGATTCACTCACATAGACATTGATACCTTGTACAATACACATCTTCAGCTCTAGAATGAAAAGATACTATAATTAATTCTCAGAGGAAGATGTGAAATGCCTTTAGAGTAGCCCTTGCATTTGCACAGAGGCACTCAACAACTGAACGCTACATTTCTGCTATGTCAGTCACTGTGCCAGGCAGGTTGGGATACAAGGACAAGACGGAAGTCAACTCTGCCTGCCCTAAAGGACTTCCATTCTACTGCCGACTTTCATGGGTATTCTTAACCTTTCAAACAAAACAGGGAAGCTGCTCTGTGACCTCTAGACTTGGGGGGGGGGCGGTTTGGAAAGTGGTCTAGTTCCTTAAGAATAGGCTTAAACTCCTTCCCTGTCTAGGAGCCATGGTAATGCACAGATCTGAAGTCAGGAAGCTGTGTGACTCTAGAGAAGTAACAACTTCTGCCTGTCTCAAGTTTTTTTGGCTGTGAAACGTGGATATTATGTACCTTCCAGGGTTGTGGGAATCAAATGAAATCATATCTGTAAAGCATTTAGTAGAGTGTCTGGTACATGGTAGGTATTTAATAAGTGCTTATTTCTTTCCCTTTATAAGATAGGTTAAATGTAATCCTGCAAACAAAGAGTCTTGAGACTAGATGATCTTCCCAGTTTCCATTCTTGTACTCTCAGAATCCAGCCCTGGGTCCCAGATTTCCATCCCAACAGCATCCCTTTCCACCTACCTCCTGGTGCCAAGGCACAGAGAGGGGAGTCTTCTGGGGATGTCAAAATGTCAACAGGAAAACCACTTGTATTTCCAGATTCAAGTTTGCATCTCAAACAACCATTCACTTTTAAAAAAATCAAGCAGGCAGCGATGTGGAGACATTAACATTTATTTGAAAAGGGAATCATAAGACATATTGGAAAATATTGACAAATATTTCCTAAAGAATTACCTTCTTCGGTATCATCCCTCCACAATTACCTCCTCCTCCTCCTCCCCCAAATCTACTACTTTTTCCTCCATTCACAAATGAAGCCAGTGAATTCCAATGAATTTTAAATACAGAAGCTATCACAGGAACTAATTCTGCACCCACATATAAATAAATCTATCAACTATTATATACATGTATTAGAAACTATGTGGCACTCGTACACACCCACCCACCTATATCCACGCAGGGTCACAAAGGTCTAGATATGACACACACACCCACACACACATACACACATATACACGCAAACACAAATACATTGCAATCTGAGGACAGAAGCATTTACAGGTTTTCCAGCTGGGAGTGCCTCTTGTCCCCTTCAACTAATTAAGTGCTTTTCAGAAATTGAGAGGAGATGGAGGGAGAGCATTTCCCCCACCCCCAGATCTCTCAGAAAAAAAGATGAACTCAGTCAGCTTCTTTGGTCCTCAAATAGAGTGAAAATTCAAGGCTCAACTCCAATTCGGCAACATACTTCTCTTCTACAGTCCACTGTAACTATCAGTCTATAGTATTTAAGGGCCTACCATGTGCCAAATGAGAGAGCAGTGTGATGTAGTGGCTAGAGAAATAGCCTATAAGTCAGAAAGACCTGGGTCCCATTCCTGCTTTTTACATAAAGGACTATGTAACCCTGGGTCAGTCACAGCCTCTTTGTTCCCTGGACAGTTCACCAAAATCAATTGCAGAGAAATTGCATGGGGAGGAGGACCCACCAATTGGGAGTTCCCCATACCAACCAAATCATAGATTCAGACACTGTGTCAAAAACTGTTGGGTACTTGGGATACAAAGGTAAATAGAAATAACCTCTGCCTTCCAAGAGCTTACCTTCTAGTTAAGTACTGCTCAAGCTTTTCTCCTTGCAATATATTTGGGCCTGGATTAGACTTGAAGCAAATGGTTCATTGTTACAATGAGGTTGCTGGGATAGGGGAAAGACAAGTGGCCCCAAATTGCTTGTACTTCCCAGGGCAACTCGGGCATCTTGTTTTAGCTCAGTTGGTCTGTGTTACCCTGGAAAGGTCCAGTTAGAGCACTTGATTCTGAGTTGGGCTCAGCCTTCCTAATTACATGGGAATCCAGACATAATTCAGTGTTGTAGGGGGATTTATCCATCAAGGACAATGGAACTGTAATTAGGCAGGATCACAATCAAGGGAGCACAAAACCTCTGAGAAGCTTAGGCATCCTGCTCCTTGAGCTATTTTAGTCTTCTGGAAGTTCCAAGTCTTAAGCTCTACTGTACAATTGGGTTCCAGGAAACTATCTAAGAATATAAATTATAGTTGTTGAGTCATATTTCAGTTGTGTCTGACTCTTTGTGACCCTAGTTAGGGTTTTCTTGGCAAAGATACTGGAGTGGCTTGTCATTTCCTTCTCCAGCTCATTTTACAGATGAGGAAACTGAGGCAAACAGGGTTAAATGACTTACCCAGGGTTACACAGGTGGTGAGTGTCTGAGGATAGATTTGAACTCAAGAAGAGGAGTCTTCCTGACTTCAAGCCTGTCACTCCATCCATGCGCCACCTAACTGTTCACAAATTATAGATAAGGTGTCAAATTCCTTTGGTGCAGGGAGTTTCCCCATACCAGTGAAATTGGAGGCTTAGCACTCATTCCTGTGGAGCATTCCCTCCAAATGTTAACTGCCTGGAGGCAAGTTGCTCAGCTTTTACCTCCTTCCTGCAGTCTGGTTTCATTTGACCCTATCTTGGCATTGCAAATCTCCCAGTCTCAGAGGGAATTACTTTAAGGGGAATTACTGGATTTATGTTCTCAAATGAGAAAAGGAAGAAAGGACCCCGAGATCTCTACTTGGAGGAAAACTCAGCTTAGTTAAGAGAAATCGGGGGTTTCAAATATATTCATGTCTGATTAAACCTTCCCAGGAAAGCTCTAGCCACACCCATCCTTGCAGTACAGATGCTCATCTTCTGTCCAGTAAGAGTGTAAGGGGAAGGGTCTCCAGTTGAGCATGATCAGGTAGAATGTAAGCTGCTTGAGGGCAAAGACTTTTTCTTTGTCTTGATATAACCAGCATCTAGCACTCAGCCTCATATGTAGCAGGTGCTTAATAAATGTTTACTTGATGGATTGATAGTTTCTGACTGCCTCTATCCAGGAGAGGAAAAAGGCCTCATCACAAGGAACAGCACAGATAGCAAAAAGGGATTGGAAAGGAAGGGGAAGCAATTTTCCCCTCATTCTCTGGGGCCAGTGGTAGGATGAGAATATAATGGCATGAAACCATTTTAAATCCTGATTACTTCTCCAGTGCTTTGTTCTAAGGCACACTATCTGACATTGAGGCAGGATTTTTACAGGTTTCTATGTTAAAGAGCTAGAAGAAACCGCAGTCCACCTGTTTCCTCACTTGTATCATGAAGACGCTGGACTAACTTCTCTTTAAAGTCCTTTTTGGCTCTTAATCATAGAATCTTGTGATCTAGTCTAGAGCCTGCATTTTACAGATGAAGAAACTGAGGACCAGAGACGTGCTTTGCCCCCAGTCACATAAGTGACTCAGCAGAACCAGCATCCACATCTATCTAGCGCCATTGAGTCAAAATTCAATGTTCTAGTACAGCTTGTTGCTAACTTTTGTTAGGATAATTTGGTCTATCTTGTTGATTAAATTAGGTAATAGATTTTGTTTAGCTCAAATACCAGAAGAGTCAGAAGTAGCTTCTTCACAAGAAAAAAAATCAAATGACAAAAAGCTTCCCTTGATTTTTTTTGGGGGGGAAGCATAGAATTGATCCTCTAAATCAGAGGCATCAAAGGCCCATGCTACTGGCCACAATCAGATTAAAGTGTAATTGGGAAATATTTAATTAAATAAATACAAGTACAACAGAACAAAGATGAAGTTAATGTGTAGTTTTCTTCTAAATCAATATGCAGTCCCTCCCAGGGATCTTTATGTATAGGTTAGCGGCCAGGTTTCTATTTGAGTTTGACACCACTGATCTAAATCATATATCTAGAGATATACTTTGATTTTTTTCCCTCTTACAAGAGTGATAACCAAGACCATCAATCATCTTCTAGGGGAATTAACCTCATCTATAGGCTTTTTAGAAAGATGTTGTAGAAAAATGATAATGTAAGTCTGAGCCTCAGTATCCTTATTTGTAAAACAGAAAGGGGTCTGGGGGAGGAGGTTGACTGGATGGCCCATAAACTCCCTTCTGGCTCTCAATTTTATGATCTCCACTCCTCAGCCCCACAGATATGAGAAACATCACTTGAGATAGTGGGAAGGACAACTAAAGTCGAGTAAGAAGGAAACTGAGGCTTGTCTTTTAAAGCTAAATTAAGGTTAAGAGACAAAGTGCTCAGAATAATCATAAAGAACTAGTTCGTGTGGGAAGACTCTCCTGGCCTTCAGGATTCCTATTTTGTCTTCAACGTTTTCTTTAAGAAACTGTGTGCTTTGATGTTCATTAGAAGTTTAAGTTGCTAGTTTAATAAGAAATGTTTTATTATTATATAAAATGGAGAGGAATTTCATGCTTATAAGTCTGGATGTCCTCCATCTTGGACTTCAGGGAACACATGCAACCTAAAATTGCAGTAAGTGAGGCAGAGAGTGTGGAACCAGGAGAGAATAATTTTGCCCTCATCAGAGGACACTCTTCTGGCTGGAAGGTTTTATTTAGTTCTGATTAACATCTTGGGAAGCACATTGATAAGTTAGAGGAAGGTGGCCAACATAGTGACTGGCCTTGAGATCATGCCTTAAAAGGATCAAATGAAAGAACCAGGAATCTTGGCACAGGAAAGGAGGCAGCTGAGAGGGGGGCCACATGAGCATTTCCTTCAAGTATTTGAAGGTCTCTTACACGAAAGGAGGATCAGATATGTTTTGCTTGACCAGAGAGGGTAGAACAAGGAACAATGAGGTGAAGGAGATAAATTTAGGTTTTATGGAGTGAAAAATATCTTCAGAGTTGGAGGTATTGAAAAGTGAAACGGGTTGCCCTAAACACTGGTGGGTTCCTTTTGTTTGAAGACTTTAAGTAAGGTTAAAGACTACTTATCAGGTATGTTACATGGGGGATCGTTTTTCTGATAAGGACCACACAAGGTAGTCTGAGAGCCCTTCCACCTCACCAACTCATAGTGCAATAGTAGATTGAGTTGAAGGTGGCCTTCATTTCCCCCCCAACATATCCTGCGCTTGCATAAAACTTTAGAATGGTCAGGGAGTGCTGCCCTTTATTGCACAATTCAATTATGCATTTTTTAAAAAAAGGGATCTGGTTTTAGAAACCTACCCTATATTTTCAGATATTTTATATTCAGATCAACGTGGCAAGTACCAAAACTATAAAAACAAAGGCCTGAGGTGACAACATTATGGTAGTTAGCCTCAAACTTCCCTTTTCTTTCCCAAGAAACTTCACTTAGGATGAGAGAAAATATGTGGATAAAATTCTCTCTTACCTAGGACAAGATTAAATTCTTTTTTTTCTTCCCTTCTCTCTCTCTCTCCCCTCCCCTCCACTCCACTCTCTCTTCCTCTCCTCTTAAAAGCAGGCAAATCACTAACCAACCTATAATTCACTCACATCCTCAGGTGAATTATCTCAGCTTTACTAATAAATGAAAGTTTTGGGGCAGAGTTTAGAGGATTGGGGGAGGAAGGAAGGGTTATTTAGAGGGAGATGTGCCTGTAGGAATCTGCCATCTGAGGCTCTAGAAAAGCCATGGTCCATATGAGAGTGGTTGACCCTTGGGAGGATCTGCAAGGATAGAATGGGGCACAGAAAGAGCTTTAAAACAAACTCTCTTCTCCACTTTTCCATATTGCTTGGGGTCATGTGTGTATTGGTTCTGATTGGACTTTTGGAACGACTTGTCACCATCATTTATAAAAAGTTTTATACAAGCTGCAGGGTGTATGGGACACTTGAAAATTTATAATTTGAAGAAGCTTTTAATTCACTCTGAAGTCCAGAGGTATCATCTCATTTAGATAAAATATACATAGAAACTTCATCATCCAAGAGACACATATACATTTCCCCTCTCCCAGCCCACCCCACCCTCTCCACATACTCTGGCTTGCACACTGCATTCCCAAAGCATACAACTGGTCCACTCATTCCTTGGTGGATACACCCAATATTCTCAGTGCTGGCAGATAAACTCTTGCTGTAGGAATGTAAGTCCCAAGGATCCTCTGCCTAGGGCAGGGCAAATAACTTTCCCTAAGAAGGAATGATTCAGGGCAGGGCATTGGGGTAGCCTGTCATCTCTTGCTATTTTGGAGAGTGTCTATTGTCTTGAGTCATCTCTTGTCCTGCCCTCAAGCTTAGGACCTCTAGCAACAGACCTATGCCCCACAGGAAGAGAGACCAAGGAGATGCCATAACCCAGGTCTCAGGCAGGGTAGAGATGGCAAGAGGGCCAAGAAGGACCACAAGCAATGATGGGGCTCGGTAGAGACATCTTTCCTACCTCTGCCTACTATGAGAGGGGGTCAATGGGGAGTGTTCTCTGATATAACTTCCCATGATGCAGACCTCCCAGGAGGCAGTGTATTTGCCTCCCTGGCAATGTCTAAAGCTGAAGATGGCTTTGCTTCCTCTCCCCAATCTTGTTAGAGTTTATCTTCCTTCATCAGATTGGACTTTAACCTTAATTTCATTTTAGGTTCCCACAATGCCTCTAAACATTGACTCCAAGGGTCCTGTTCCATTTAAGACAAGATTGGCCCAAGCCAACTCTTATGGATGAACAAGAACAAGAAAAAATTGCTGGTATCAGCTACTTGTTGAGCACTGGCATCCCCAGAAAGGTTGCCCCAGGCTTCGTCTCAGAACCTGCTCTTAAAGCTGCCATGGTATCAACTCTATGCTCCTCCAGTTCCTAAGGCATCCCATTCCCTTCTTTCTAGTCCCTGAACCCAATTGCACAGTGACTTTTCACATCAGGCAGAAGAGACTTCAGTCTGTTGCTCAGTGAGGGTGAAGCTCTCAGTATACTTCACCCCTTCTGAAGCAGCTCTGTTAGACAGGGATCCAGACTTCAACTCGGTAGCTGGGAAATTCCTGGAGAGAGACTTCAACACTTTCATTTTTCTAGGCAATGCTGCCCAAGAGATCTGATGCCGCTTCCATTTTCTGTTCAATCCTTGGTGTTAAATTGGGCTCAAAAACCACTGAGATCCTTGTCAAGAGCCCCTCTTTTGAAACATGGAGAGCCTGTTCATGGATGGTTCACAGGCTCTGCTCCAAAGAAAAAAATTCCTCCAACCCCTCAACCAAAGGCTCACCAAGGCTCTCTGACCATTATTGGGAGAGAACACTCAAATCTCTCCTAATAAAGGACCGCGGATGAAACAGAAGGCAAGGCAGAGTGGGCAGGGTAGACTCCCACTGGCACAGAGGGCCTGAAAGAGAGTGTGGTGAAGCTGGGATGGTGGAGCAGGGATGGTGGAGCAGGAGGAAGAAAAGGGTTGAGGGAACTTGTTCTCTCTGGAAGGTGCCCACCATTTGGAAATTATATTTCTCCCCTGAGATCTCAGGATTCCATGCTGTAGGGGATGGGGGTGGGGATCACCTCCCCTAGACCCATCCTCCACAGGGGCCTCTGACTGTTGGCACTCAGTATACGCATAGATCAGGGAACTTCATCTCATAGACGGGGATGGAATGGTTCTGTGGCTGGCCATAGGCTGCTGTGATGGTACCAGATGGGCTTGGGGGAGGTCTAAAGATAGAAAGAAGAGATTGAAGGGAAAAGTTATGCAAACAGAATAAGCTTGAATCATCCTTGCACTAGGGTAAATGTGGGAGAAGACTCAGATCCCCACTTGCAAAGACCACATCCATGAAGGTCAAGCCTTCCTGATATATAAATTCAATTGAGGCCTTTAGCCAGAGAAAGGACTTGGGATCTAGGGGAAAGCAAACTAACTCTTCAGTCAGAGGCTCTGAGTTTAAATTCTGCCTCTGATGCTTATCTGTAGGCTATGGGCAAGTAGTGCCTACTACTTTGGCCTCAGTTTACTCATCTATAAAATGAATGGGTTGGACTACATGGCCCCTGAGGTCTCCTCTAACTCTAGTTGTATGATTTTATGATTTCATGGGCAACTATGTTTTTATATTGGGTTCCAGGAGTTTTCATTTAAAGTTAAGTTCTCTGTGAAGGCCATACTCATAGAGCCATTCTGGATTATTTTCCTGAAACTGTCTCCTAATTCCCTGACATCTTTCCTTCACCAACAGTCAATCAGTATAGATTAAGTTCCTCAGTTCTAGATTATGAAAAGTAATAAGTTCTAGGCCTTTTAGAGAACAGAAGCACAAGTGATGATCCCAGAGGGAAGGGCCCTGTGAAAGATCAGAGAAAACTCCCCTGCCCATGGCCACTCACCGGATGGTGATTTCAAAGATCTGATTGAGTTTGCTCTGCAGCAGGGATGCCTGTAAACCAAAGAAATGGAAAGAAGGTGAGCTTGAGGGCCCTCACCATATCACTACACCATGGGTTCCTGTGTCCAGCTTAAGGCTAGAGGGCCAACAGAAGGACATAATGTTACTTGTCTCTTTGATCTTGGATGATCAATGAAAAACCTTGAGAGACAAAGTTTCTGGGTAATTAATAATCAACTTATCAATTAGGCTAGCTAATAAATTATCAGACAAAAAACATAGAGAGCTTAAAAGTTTTAAATAATCCTTGAGAGGAGATTCCCTTGACAACTGAACATCAACTCTGATTGGTGGACATTTAATGGGGAGGTGGATTAGAAGTCTTCACTTCTTCTGTTGAGAATGTGACCTGATCATGAGATTCAGCCACCTCCAGCAATCTGGATAGGGGAATCCTCCATCCAGATCACTCTGGTTGGCTTTCTCCTTCATGAGCTGAGTCACCCTAAATTCTAATGAAGGGGTATACCAGGACAGGAGCTCATTTCCTAAGGGCAAGAACTTGCCTAGACAGGATTCTATTTACATTCAAAACGGAAGTCTGGTCTCCTAATTGGGTGGGGTCTAGCTGAAGATCCAAAAGCATGTTTCCTGAGGGTTACGGTTAATCTCAAAGAGCCATGTCCTTCAGAGTCTGGCCTTCCACAGGAGCTGGGCCTCAATGAAGAAACAGAGGAGGAAAAATCTAGATCCTATTTTAATAATTGGCTGTTAATAAATAGAAATAAACTATTTCTCCCATAGTCTATAAGAGTTAGCAATCTGCTTGGCTTTGGGTCTGCATGAGGACATGGGGAAAGGCATAACCAAAGAGATCTCTGGTACCTACACCTCTTTAGGAGCCAACCAGAGAAACAACATGACATAGAGGATGAGGGGCTGGCCTCAGAGTCAGGAAAACTTAGGCTTAAGTCCTGCCTCTGACACTACTGGCTGTGGAGCCTGGGCAAGTCTCAGGGCCCCCTGGCAACTCTCTACAACAATAAATCATAGAGAAGCTGTTTATATGCAATGGTAGAGGGGATTTCCTCAATGGGAGATGCCAATATCGATGAAAATAAAGATTCTCACCAAAAAAAAATCCTTTTAAAGGAGTCAATTAAGTCATTCAAAGGTGACAGCATAGAATCATTTACAAAGAGAAAGAAAAACAGAGTCAATACAACTTAACAAACATTAATGAAGTGCCTACTGTGTGCCAGGCACTATGCTAGGTGCCAGGGATATACAGAGAAAAAATGAAATTATTCCTTTCCTCAAGGAGCTTATCTTCTTAGGACTGACTGATCTTGTTCAGTGACCTAGGGAAAAACCTCTTCCCACCTTTCTGCCTCATTTTCTCTCTGTTTCAGGAAAATAGTAATCCTCTGTCTCCCAGAATGAGGATGAAAAAGACTAGGGTAACATGGAGCTAAGAGAACACAATGAAAGAGGAGGATAGAAATGCAAGACTTTTTGCATTTAATATCTATATATTGTTATTGATGACCCCTACAATTTTGGCCATATTAGCTCATGAAGGCCATCTATAGTGTTATAAAATATTTCAATCTGCTTTGGGGGAGAGGGTACCCATAGCCAGTGAAATCAGAAATGCATGAAGTAATGAAATAAAGATTATGATTGTTAAAAAAAAATAAACTATCTTCTCTCTTCTTCCTCTGAAATGCCCTCCCATTGATTCCTTTCTCTTAAAAAACTTCAGTATATTTATTCACCAAGTCACTTTGTTTTTTCCCTCAAATCCTTCCCTCATGATGCCTATTTCTAAGAAAACCAGTCTCAGTTCCTAGATCTTCCTGACATGGTCAGCCCTGCCAATCATCATAGAACTTCACACGTCAGTCATTTGTCTCCTGGAGGTGCCCATGTTATTTCACCATGGTTGTATTCTTGAGAGAAGAAGCTACTGGTCAAGAGTCTCTGTACCTTATAACTCCATTTCCAAATTAATTTCCCCAAAAGACTTAACAATGATGAGTCTCTCTTGGTACTTTGGGGGATGGTGCTCAACTCAAATACTTGAAGAGAGCCATGATTCCACTACTGAAAGTATTCCTTTTAACAATGAAGATCTCAAGTCATCCATGCCTGCCAAAGGTCCTACATGTCCATCTCTTGGCATGTGAGTTGTGTGTTTTGTTCCTATGTGTCTAATGATGTTCTTTACTCCACTGATACCAGATGATGATGTGTTATTGTGATGACAAGAAAAGTGGGATCTTTTGCTGTTTTTGTTTTAGTGTCATCAGATACCTTGGATTGAATCTTGCCTTTAGCAAGCAAGAGTCTTTACTAGGACTAAAGTACAGAAACAAGAGTTTCTTTAACTAGAAACAGTATATGTATTTGTATTATTAATGTGAGTAAAGATCTTCTCCACCCACTAATGGGTCTGCCCATTAAAGGGAGTTTAATAAGGCACTGCTTCTCAAGGGTTGGGATGCCCTCTGTCTCTAAAAAAGGGTATAAATACTCTGACTTGAGGTTTTACTTTGGGGCTTACTGGAAGTGTTTGTTTGACCAGTAGAGGACTCTGGGAAGCAGCTAAGGAACCCCCTGGCTTGGAAAACCCAGATGTTGGTGCTTCCCTCTCTGATAACTATGGATAGACAGTTGAACCTATCTGTTGATGTTCAGGCAGAGGAAGCCATGGCTATTGATCTTTGATTTCTCTGTATTTTCTTTGAAGTTCAGGGTGCTTATTCCCCTGAACTAGGTGAATGATATCTGTGCTTGGTTAAAGGAATGATACATGTGCTTGATTAAAGTGATTGCTAATCCCTCAAAAGTTGCCTTTCCTTTTATGAACACAGATCTAAAAACCAGTGGTAGCAGGCCCCCTTGTGCATGTTGGGGTGTTTACTAATTCAGTTACGAATACTAGAAAATATACTAGTGTTGGTCCATCCCTGATATGTCACCCTATTCCTATGGGGAATGAGGTTTGGGGCAGGGGAGGGCACAGGAGAAGCCCAGCAATCTTCTGTTTGGTATTATAGTTCAGTGCTGATCCTTGCTAGCCTTAAGGGCTAGATGCCAATCTCCCCTTGGCTTCCACACTCACCCGGGCCCCACAGTGGGCGGCAATCTCCTCAAAAGGCGCCTTCTGGAATTTCTCAACCACCTGCCGTCGCCGCTCGCGCTCTTGTTCCTCCACGGCCACACTATCTACTGGAGTACAGAAACTTTAAGTTAGTACCTTGGTAATGGGCAACTAGGTGGCACAATACATAGAGCACTGGCCCTGGAGTCAGGAAGACTCACCTTTCTGAGTTCAAATTTGGCCTCAAACACTTACTGACTGTGTGACCCTGGGCAAGTCACTTAATTCTGTTTGCCTCAATTTCCTCCTCTGTCAAATGAGCTGGAGAAGGAAATAGCAAAACACTCTAGTATCTTTGCCAAGAAAACCTCAAATGGGGGCACAAAAAGTTGGATGTGGCTGAAAAACAACTGAACTTGGCCAGTGATTCACACCATAGTGAACAGGTATTATGAAATAGAAAGAACACGGAATTTGGAGTCAGAGGACAAAAATTCCAAACTTGACTTTGCTATTAACTAGCTGTATCATCTTGAGTAAGTCATAGCTTCAGTCCAGTTTCTTTCTCTATAAAATGGGAACACTATATGCATGTCACTTCAAACTCTTGCAATTTTTCAAGTGGAAAAATATGTGTGAAATAAATTTGTAAACAAATGAGTTACAAAAAAACAAAGTACTATTATTATTACCTAGAAAATTCTGAGAGAATGAGATAGAGAGAAAAAGTAGGGAACACCTAGAACATAGGTCTCTGAACCAACATGAGGACATCTGGGGGAAAGAGGAGAGGCAAAAGGAAAGGCATTGAAAAGAGAGAGGAGAGAGAAAGGTTGGGAGATCAGAGCTCTAGTCCTGGGTCTGTCACTAACTTGTTGTATATCCTTAGGCAAATCATATGACTTCCTTGGTCCTTAGTTTCCTCATCTATAAGATGAAGGGATGGAATAGATTCCTTCCCCCTCAAATGTCCCATTAGCCTGTGGTTTTATAATCGGAGGCTAGAGATTAATGACACCTACTTTACTGTTCTGTCCATCACCAACCCACAGCATATAAACATAGGCAGGTTTCAGAAGAACTGCAATGGAAAGTCACCCACATAACTGCCACTAGATACTTCCTCATACACCACTACATATCTGTGTGCCTAAGCCTTGACCCATTAAGAGCTACCTGGGTTGACAGAACTCACAAATGACTTTTTGGGTGTACAGCTATTTGAATCCCAGTCTCTGAGCTGCCTTGATGGAATGCTGCCATGGACACTGCACTGGCTTGGCACCCCCCTCTCCTGACTACGGATTTGACCTTCACATGTGGTAAACTGTGTACCCCCCAGATGGTCATTTCACTTCCAAGAGTGAAGATACATACACACCCTAAGCTTCACCTTGCTATCTTTTTAACAGAAAGCTTTTGCCCACAGGGTTAGAAATTGTTAGGTCAGGAAAACTATGTTGAAATCAAGATGAACACTATTCTGTCATTTCATTTCAATGGTACAAAGATATTTGCAGTCTTATCTATACTTAACACTCAATCCTTCTAATATGACAAGAAGGCAATGGGTCTCATGGGTCTTAGGTAACCTATGGGCATGGAATCTGAGGGACCATGTATTAAGATCCAGGCTGGAGTCAACTCAGGATAAACTGAGGATTAGCCATGATCCATAAAGCCTAAATCCAGGATTAGAGTAAGAAATTGTTTTTTATAACATTTCTTTCCTGTTGGCTTTTTTTATTCATTCCAGTTTCTCAACCTCCTTTCTTTCTTTTTATATTCCTTCTATTTGCTTTCTTCTTTTTTTTTCCTTTACAAGATGACTTCCTGCTTTGTGATAGATGTAGGGTGATAGGATCAATTCTGTCTACATCTGATGATGATAATGGGAGGGTAACTTTAATCTTCCTTCCACCTTAACTAGTTGGCCATCAGTCAAAGAAGTAGTTTTCCGTGTCTGTGTTTATATTCCTTGCTCTTAATTGTTTTTAAATAGGGAATTTAATCCCATGGTTACTTTTACTTTTTTTTTTGGAGAGACAAATATAAATTTAAATTGTCATACTACCAATATGTAGTCCTCATTGTTTTGTTATTTCCTGTGAATCACTGATCTTCAAAAGAAAGAAGCAGGTTCCCTTCTCTTGATCCATGATAATTGCATTTGGCTCCCCATTAATAGGATACATCACTGAGGAAGGAATTGCCATAAATTCCCCCACCCTATCCTCTTTGCCACCATATAGCAGAAACCCTGTTGGCAGGATTAAGGGCTGGCCTGGAAAACTCACCCACATGACTCAATGTGAACAGTAAACTCATTTATTTCTATAGAGACAATATTTTCTGAATCAAAAATCTGACAAAGGACATTTATTTTGAAGCTTTCATGAAAGGGTACTTTTGAACACCATGTAATTAATCACAAAGACCAAACTTGCCCCTAGTAAAGACAGGAAAAAACACACCCACCTTCCTTCTTTGCAGAAGTGGGAGACTATGGGTGTTATTAGAATCAATTGGTATATTTTTTAGTTTTGTTGAATTGTTTCTCCACAGACACACTTTAAAAATTCTTTGTAACAAGGTATGACTCTGTGAGTAGGGTAGGAGAAAGGGATATATTTGGCAATGAAGGTGACAGAAAGAAAGGAGAAAATAAAAAAGTACCTTTCTATTCTCAAAATTGGAACTATATTGGAAAAATCTAAGACATTTGATCACCATATATACGTTTCCCATTAGCTTCAGTTGTCTTAACTTACCAATGGCCTTCTTTAGGGTCTCATAGGTAATCTCTTCAGCCGGCACTCTCTGTAGAGAAAAGAGAAGATGTTTCTGAAGCTTAACTTTCTTAGGAAAGGTGAAAGGAAGGAAGGAGATGTTAAAGGATACTGGGGTCTTCCTGGCTTTGGAATTCCCTAGTACCCTCATCTACCTAAGTCCCAGGCTAGGAAATTAAATGTGCCAGGAGGGGGTCCCTACTATGAGATACTCTTCTAGATTGATGAGACACTTACTAGGGACCAGGCAGTCTACATTGTATGCACAGCTGGCCAGCTGGTAAAAAAAAAAATTACCCTTTGACCCAACAACACCATTTCTAGGTCTGTATCCCAAAGAGACTACAAAAATAGGGAAAGGACCCATGTGTACAAAAATATTTATGGCAGCTCTTTTTGTGGTGGCCAAGAATTGGAAATTGAGGGGAGATCCATCAGTTGCGGAATGGCTGAGCAACTGGCAGTAAATGAATATAATGGAATACTATTGTTCCATAAGAAATGATGAGCAGGAGGACTTCAGAAAAACCCGGAAAGACTTATGTGAGCTGATGCTGAATAAAGTGAGCAGAACCAGGAGAACATTGTACACAGTAAATGTGACCTTGTGAGATGACTTGAGTAGACTTGGCTGTTCTCAGCAATGCAAGGATCTAAGAAAATTCCAAAAGACTCATGATGGAAAATGCTGTCCACATCCAGAGAAAGAACTATGGAGTCTGAATGCAGATTGAAGCATACTATATGCTCTCTCTCTTTCTCTCTCTTTTTTTTCTCCTTTCTTGTGGTTTCTCCCATTGATTCTAATGCTTTTTCACAACATGATTAATGCAAAAATATATTTAATATGAATGTATATGTAGAGCCTATATCTGATTGCATGCTATCTTAGGGAAGGGGGAGATAATTTAGAACTCAAAATCTTATGGAAGTGAATGTTGAAAACTGAAAATAAATTCATAAAAAAGTAAAAGAATAGCCTTCAGGGGAAAAAAAATCAGAGATTGACTGGGGGGAGGCACTTTGATTATACTTTGACTTAGATCAGAATTTCTATTTCAGAAAGACCCCCAGAATCCTTCTCCCACAAAGAATATGTCTTCTATACTCACTACCAGCCCAGTTTTATCAAACTTTATGTGAGGAGACCACGATATAATCTGTTTTTAAAATATTATTCTGGTGCTTGCTTCAGCAGCACAAGTACTAAAATTGGAACAACACAGAGAAGATTAGCATGGCCCCTGTGCAAGGATGACATGCAAATTTGTGGAGTGTTCCATATTTTTATGCTGTGTTGGGGAGGGAGAGAAAATTTAAAATTTACAGGAGTGATTGTTGAAAACTGAAAACAAATTAATTGAAAATATTATTCTGTTTGAATGAGTTTAAGATATTTAGAAAGAAAAAAAGGATTGGTTTACCTTTAAGAAACATGACCACCATTCTCAAAATTACAGGTTTAGTAAAGAAAAGATTCAAGGCTAATTGAGCATTTTTTTTTATTTTTTTTTATTTTTTTAATGTTTAACAATCACTGCCATACAATTGCGATTTTATCCCTCCCCACCCACCCCCCACTACCTCCCTCCCTCCCCACGACTGCATACAATTCTGTATAGATTCTACATATACTTTCCTATTGAGTATATTTTCACTATAGTCATGCTATGTAGTCAGACTAAGATAAATGAAAGAATCCGTATAACAAATCAGAACATGATACACAAACAGATACACATACACAAACATGATCTGCTACATTATGTGAGTGACTTCCATATTTCTCTCTCTGAGTGTGGAAGGCATTTTGCCTTGAGGTCCACCATTGGGATTTTTTTTTTTTTTCAGAAGTTCTTGTGTTATTACAAAAATCTAAGTCTACCAGAAAAAACTCTCACACACTATGGTTGTTGCTGTGCATAAAGTTCTCCTGGTTCTGCTCCTTTCACTCAGCATCAGGTCATATAAGTCCTTCCAGGCCTCTCTGAAGTCTTCTTGTTCATTATTTCTTATGGCACAATAGTACTCCATTACATTCATATACCATAATTTATTCAGCCATTCCCCAATTGATGGACATCCCCCTGACTTCCAGTTTTTGGCAACTACATAGAGTGCTGCTATAAATATTTTTGTACATGTGGGACCCTTTCCCATTTTTATGATCTCTTGGGGATATAGTCCTAGTAGCGATATTGCTGGGTCAAAGGGTATGCACATTTTTGTAGCCCTTTGGGCATAGTTCCAAATTGCTCTCCAGAATGGTTGGATGCGCTCGCAGCTCCACCAACAATGAATTAGTGTTCCAACTCTCCCACATCCTCTCCAGCATTTATCATTTTCTTGTTCTGTCATGTTTGCCAATCTTATAGGTGTGATGTGGTACCTCAGAGTTGTTTTGATTTGCATCTCTCTAACCAATAGTGATTTAGAGCATTTTTTCATATGATTATAGATAGCTTTAATTTCTTCCTCTGAAAATTGCCTGTTCATATCCTTTGACCATTTATCAATTGGGGAATGACTTGTATGATTATACATTTGGGTCAGTTCTCTATATATTCTAGAAATGAGGCCTTTATCCCCGAGCTTAGCTGTAAAAATTTTTTCCCAATTTACTACATCCCTCCGGATTTTGGTTGCATTGGGTTTGGTTGTGCAAAAACTTCTCAGTTTAATGTAATCAAAGTTATCCATTTTGCATTTCATAATGCATTCTATCTCTCCTTTAGTAAAGAATTCTTCCCTTCTCCATAGATCTGATAAATACACTATTCCTTGCTTCTCCAGTTTATTCATGGTATCAATCTTTATACCTAAATCATGTACCCATTTGGACTTTATTCTTGTGTACGGTGTCAGGTATGGGTCTATGCCTAATTTCCGCCACACTGTTATCCAGTTTTCCCAGCAATTTTTGTCAAACAATGAGTTCTTATCCCAGAAGCTGGGGTCCTTGGGTTTATCAAACATAATTGAGCATTTTTAAAGAACATAGAAAAGGGGAAAGGATAAGAGATAAAGCATAACAGACCTTCCCCTATTGACTATTTCCCCATATGGGTTATCTCTCTCCATTAAAATGTAACAGCTCTCTCAGACCTTAGTAACTTGGTTGCTAAGGTAACTTTTTCTGATTGAAAGGAAATAACTATGGGCTTTAATGTAGGATATATTTGGACAGAGAAAAGTATGTGATGTTTTCTTCATCTTCTGTTTCTGATCATGGAATGGGAAACAAGGTAACTGAAACCCAGACGCCTTTCAGTCAAAAAATTGTTAGTTTTGAAATTAGTGGTAAATTTATAATGAGGTATACGTGCTTATTTTGAGACTAACAATAACAGTGATGTCCATACTTCAGGCCTGGCTTAAAGCAAATCAAGGTAGGAGTCTAATACAAATTTATCAATCTTTCACTTCTCTTTGGTTCTCCTTTTGGGTTGACTTTTTATGTTATGAAAGGTACTTATCACTCTGAGAGATACTGATGTTCTATAAGACTCCTTGATAGAGTAAAAAGAAAGAGAGAGGAAGAGGAGTTGAGCCTAGTAAGTGACGGAGGACATAAGGTAAATTCTGCAAACTGCTCAGAATCCCTAAAGACTCATGGTCTTAATTTAGGAGCAGAACCGGTCTGAGAAGTTCATAAAGATCAGACTACCTTTCCTAAAATTGAGAGGACCAAGAGGTTGTGCAGGTTGGCTGAAGACCCTTAAATAATTAATTGATTAATAAGCATTTATTATTACTATCATTGTTATCATGTCACAGAGCCTTGGTTCTTTGCAGAATCAGACACAGGGCAGAAGGAACCAAGTAGGGAATAAATAGCTCCATATCCTCATCTGTAAAAAGGAGGAGTTGGATGAAATGATCTCTTATAGCTCTAAACCTATAATTCTAAAGTGTGATTTTTTAAAAATGAAATCCTAGAGCAAATAATATTTAAATAGACTGTAAACTGGTGAGCAGGTACCATTACACTTCTAGTGCGTGGTACATGGAGGTTCCTTAATAAATGTTCACTGAACTGAACCCAATTGGTAGCATACGTCACTGATTTTATAATAGGAATTGATAGGAAAACAGGGTGTACTTAACAGAAATGTGTTTTATGTAAATGAATCAATGAATAAAAAAGTATTTACTAAGTACTCTGTATCAAGCACTGTGCTACTAAGTGACATGGATTTAAGAGGACCCAGAAATAAAGTTGGAGAGCAATATATAGTTGAATGGGAAGAGAAAAGGGAAACTAGCTCCCTCTCCTGGTTAGGATGGTATGTAAGAAAAGAAAAGAATTTACCTCTTCCTTCTCTGGACTATTCCTCGATTCTACCTCCACCTGAAGGGAAATGGTTTCACCAATGCTCTTTCTCTTGGACAAACGATCTTCATCTGGAAAAGAAGGATTCCTAGAAAGTCAAAGCTTCTAGAGGAAGCCATGAGATCCCTAGGGCCCAATCTCCCTGCCCCCTTAAACCTTCACTGATTCTTACACACACATACACACACACACACACACACACACACACACACACACACACACACACACACACACACACACACACACACACACTGCTAATAGAGAGAATAGCCAGTTAGGGAGCTCTCCCGGGCACAGATTTCGAAGTGTAAAGGGAGTTTGTTGGAACTTGGGCTCTGCTCCAGATCTGTTGAGCCCATGTGGGATGGGTATTTGACTCTCTCTAGGGCTCAGATTTCCCTCCTGTTTAATGGAAACGGGAAACCCAAGAGGTATGGTTAAGGATTTGAAGTCATTAGAGATCTTTAGAAGATTCCATCTTCTGACTGTGGAGGGTTTAGCAAATCTCAGTTGGCATGAGATTTGTAAACCACAGGGCAGGTTATTCCTTGAACACATTACCCTTAAAGATGCTAGACTGATGGGTAAACCCCTAATATACTCAGCAGGTGTCTTACTATGGATTTCTTTAGATCTTTACCAGCTCTAGGTGTCATGAAGGGTTGTCAAGGAAGGTGACCTATGTACTCAAGCCCTACCTGGGAAAAGTGAGGGGGATTAGGATGGAAGTCCTTATACTCCAATTCCTACCTGTCAGCTGAGGGATGTAAGGTGTGCAGAGTCTGTCAGAATTGTAGCCACTGCCCCCCAGGACTTCACTGATCTTACTCTGACGGAACAGGAGTTCAATCACCACTTGGTCTAGGCTCTGGGACAACCTGAAAGAAACAAATGGGAAAGAACAGAGGAAGGAAGGAGGCAGAAACATGAACAAATGGGATGACTGTACACTCCCACAATGTCCTTCTGGTCCTCTCTATCCAAAAAAAGGAAGCCAGCTCTTCTGAACTTTTGTGCTCTAGGCTACCTGTCTAGGATGCCAGGACTAGAAGAATAGCACCCAGATGATCATAAACTAAGGTGATGCTTCTCTTAAACATCTCTAAGATATGAAAGTAATATTATTCTGTGAGCAATATAGCACCCATTAGGCAATAACATCATCTTGTAGACATATGGATAGTGTCTTGTCAAGAGTGATCCTTCCAGAATTAACTCTCCTACAAATATGGTCAATGTTCCTAGGACTGTCTCATCCATTCTGGCACATAAAAAGATGGTTATCCACCTGATGTTTCAGTATTGTGTAAGAATAAGAGACCAGGAAGCTCAACCTGGGACCCTTACACTGAAATGTGTGCGTGTGCGTGTGTGTGTTGGAGGAGGGAGTTAGCCTACTCTGTTCTCCTTTCGGTCAATTATCTGGGTATCTGTAGGGCTGAATGCTCTCTCTCACACTCAGGACACCTTCTCCCATTTTAATAGGTACCTCCTTCATCCCTGAATCCAACAGAGACCACCTTCTCACCTGGGACTCTCCACAAACACATCTTCTGGGAGCATATATGGCGCTTCCTTCTGCCTGGTCTCTATTACCTGGAATGTGGAAAGGAACCAATGAGCTGGGTCTAGCAAGGAAAATGAGCTCAGATGAGACAGGTGATATCAGGAAATCTTGTTTCTTTTTTGCCATTTCCTACCACAATTTCCTTAAAAAAGTAGACTCTAAGGCATCAGTGTGAAATTCAGAGAAATGCTGATGTTCCGAGAAGCCTAAAAAATATTAAGTGGCGTCTGGTAGCATAAATGACATTTCGTTGCACACTAACTCTGGAGTCAGGAGGACCTGAGTTCAAATCTGGCCTCAGATGCTTACTAGCTATGTGACCTTGGGCAAGTCACTTATCCCCATTGCAATGAAAAAAAAAAAAAAAGCATGAGGGAAAAGGAGAAAAGCTTAGCAAATTCTTGTACAGGGCTACCCACCTCATGGATGTGCTGGCAGAAAGCAGGTACAGCAGTAAGTTGACTGATGAGGTTCAAGTAGGCAGCCCCCAGAGCATAGAGGGCACAGCGATTGTACATGGGCAGATTTTCTTCATTGACATGGGCCACTTCCTACACCAACACAAAGACAGACCCACAAAGGTATTTAATCCACACCTTCTACTAAACTTTCCAATCCACCATCCAATTTAACTTACCCTCTTCTGGAATCTTCCTAGGATTCACACCTGAATCATAACTAGCAATTTTTTATTTCAGGGACAAGCAGCACAAAATACAACCTTGATCGACTAGTAAAGGGGAAGGGAAGACCTTGGCACCTTGCCCCATGGTGGGAAGCCAGAGACTCGAGGATATTATGAAGCTGGCAAACTATCTGTTAAACTACTGTTTCTAATTTTTTTTATCATTTTACTGAAAGATTGTGTCTTCAGCACTCGCAAAATGTGTTACCCTGTGATGAAGCCACAGATACCCCACCCTGATTAAGTCCTTCCCGGTTTACAGACCATAACTAGTAACAGAATGGGGGGAAATGCCCCCTTGAGTCATTCTGTGGAGTATCGAAACAAGGCAGGTGCCTGAAGATTTCATCAGTTTTTGGCCAGGAGAGCAACCTCATTTGGCTAGAGCATCTTGAGGTCAGTGACTTTCCCTACTTTTCAGTGTTGCCTTTGACCTCTTTCCTACTCTTCTCTGTCCTCAACAGCCCTCTTCATCATTATCTTCTCACTATTCTTTATGCTACATTGACAACATTTATTCTATTAGATTGGACACTATCCAATTCATTTAAAATTCCTTCAGTTCCTTTGTGGGGGCTGAGATTGCCCCCTTGTGGGACTGAGATTCCTCCCTTAAATTAAGATAGTGAGCCACTTATCAGAATAAGAACAGCTGACTGAGGAAGGGAAAGACACCACCTCCTCCCCCATCCTACCTTCCACCCCTCCCCCCTTCCACACCTCCCCCCCCCGTCCCAGCCAATTCTGGCTTTGAAAGGCGCAGGGATTTAGAAAACTGGAAGCAAAGTCAGACCTTATCAGCAATGATAAGCTAGGCAATCTCCTGTTCACATCTGAATTACTAAGGTTCAACCACACTCACCTGCAGAAAAGGGAAAGTCATGGAAGCTTGTCATGGAACACACTAGCCCACGGAAATTCAATTTTTAGCCCATAGTGAGTGATAAGCTCAACTAGCACAGGTGGATGATGGAGAAGTCGTTGTATTTGGGGAATGCTACTAAGTGCAAGGGTGGATCCTAGATTACAACCTAGATCTTTAGGCCTATGCATAAGAGGGCTTAGGGAACCTTCCCATCTTGTAGCTGCCTCAAAGGTTATATTCCAGGTCCAGGCTAGGTCAGGAAGTCTAAGTCATCCTCTCAAGGAAATAAATGGGTTTTAGGGTCCCCTAGGATTCATAAAGAACTCTGAAAGAGTTCTAGGAGGTTCAGATTCATCCCCTTGGAGGGGTTTGGGACAAGGGCAGATAGACGTGTGTGTGTGTGTGTGTGTGTGTGTGTGTGTGTGTGTGTGTGTGTGTGTGTGTGTGTGTGTGTGTGTGTGTACAAGGGTCTCTTGGTAGCCTTTCACTGAAGAAACTTTCCCAGGTCTTGAAGAGGAAAATCTTTGGATTTTTCTCAACCCACATCTCTAGAACAGACTAGTGGACCTTGGAATGTCCATCGTTGTCCCACAGTTAAGAAGGTAACTGGATGGGAGCCTCTATGGCATGGCAAAACAAAAGGGAATGTTAAAACCATAGGCTGGGGGGGTGGCAGGAAGTGAAGACTCAACCTCCATAACATTTCTTGAATCCAATCTCTTTTCCCCACTCTCACAGGTACCATCCTACTCCAGGGCATCCTCATTTCTCACTTGGATTACTGCCACATCCTCTTCTCTGTTGCTTCCCTATATGCAGCCTCTTCTTTCTCTAATCCATCCCCCTCATGACTGCCAAAGACACACTCTTAAAGCACAGGTCTAACTATGCTATTTTCCTGATAAAGAAGCTTCACTGGTTTCCTCTAGGATCAAATACAAACCCCTTTGTTTGTCACTGAAAGTCCTATACAATCTGGCTTATTTCATATCACTTGCCCTGTGATAAAAACATCATCTCAGACTTTTTATGCTCTAGCCAAACTGGCCTACCTGCTACCCCCAGGACAGAACATGCAATCTCCCATCACCATGCATTTTAATTGCCTAGAATGCTCTCTCTCCTCACTTCCACCTTCAAGAATCCCTTTAAAATTCTGTTCAAGTATGACGTCCTTTAAGAGGACTTTCCTAATTTCCTCAGTTGTTAGTCCAACCCCTTAGTGGCCCCTCAACTACTGAAATCAATCCTTTTATATTTACTTCATATCTAATTTTATACCTACTTATCTATGTAAATGTTTCCTCCCTTGGGAATGTAAACTCCTTGAAGGCAGGGATAGTTCTCATTTTTAACTTTGTATTCCCAGTGCCAAGCACGTAATAGGCACTTAATAAGTGTTTAAATGAACTGAATGTCATTTTTCTCACTGGTGCTTTCCCCAAAGAGTTGTCCCCCTTGTCCTCCTGATTCCAGACTTTGCAGGAGGCTTTCCCTCTCTTTGACTCCTTACCAATATGACCTCACCTGAACAGCCAGCACCAGGCGAATGAGGTCCACCACCACTTCCTCGTTGGCCAGCTCGATGCTGATGAGTGCCAGCATGCTGTAGAGAGCCTCATAGTGTTTCTGAACATTTGTCTCCTCCTTGCAGCTCATGTAGATGTGTCTGTAGAGCTGCTGAGAGTGCTGTGGGAGGGGCAATGAGACACAAAGAGCAGGATGGAAATTTGCCTTCATTGGAGGGTGGCTTCCAGGAGAAGACAGCAAGAACACATCGTTCAAGAGAATGTCAGTGCCTCTAAGGGAAGGCACGGAGAATTGAACTTGGGAGCTTGATTGTATGGGCAGGCTCAAAGCAGACATGAGTTGGGTTATTGCCTCCTTTCCCCCTAGACAAATTGTAGGGAAGGATCAGAGAGTCTGGCTCAGAGATGGGTCCACCACAGGTGAACTTCAGCCTGAAGCTCAGCGCTAAGGCTAACCTTCTGCTAGGTCCTTCTTGAAAATTACACAAAGAAGGAAAAGCTGACCATGTGAGTTAGACTCCTCTAAGGTCACAAGAGTGAGGAGAATTCACAAGGGGTGAAGAAGAAAGAGGAAGACAGGATTCTTGATTAAGGAGAAAAGTCTATACGTGAACTTGGGGATCTGGATGGTTGGGGAGGGAGAGGGGTCATTTATAGATACTGCCTGACCTAACCTAGGTTAGGAAGCCAATGAGGAGGCAGGGATGGGGAGGAGGTGCAACAGCCCTGGCGGGGGGAGCTGACTTACGTACCTTCTTCATGAACACAGTGTCTTGCCGTGAGCATTTGTCTACCTTCAGTTTTAGAACAGAGATGTCACTGAGGGTGCTGTGAGCAGAGAAAATGAGGGGGAAAGTATTACTTGGATGCTAGCTAACTCATAAGTAACTGTCCTCCCATCTCCATTTTCTGGGTTCTAAAGCCCTAGAGATTTCTATGTCACTCCAGATATCATCTCCATTTGCTGTGGTTATTTTTAAAAAAATAATCATTCTTAGTCCCTGGAAGAAGTCAACATGGGTAAAATGGATAGGGCACTGGATTGGGAGTCAGGAATACCTGACTTCCTCTAGGAAGACTTATTTCCTAACTAACTGAGATACTTATTTGCTTTATGACCCTGAGCAACTCACTTAATTTCTCTGTGCCTCACTTTCTTTTCATGTAAAATGAGAGGGTTAGACTTGATGGCCTCTAAGGTTCCTTCCAACTCTAAATTTAAAGGCCAAGGTCATTCACTGCATCCAGGGGTCGTTGACAGTCATCTTGTCCTTTGTCTTGCCCCTAGACTTCAATGATTGGAGGAGAGAGTGAGGCTGAGGACTTTTGCGCAGTTCTGACTCACTTATACTCAATTTACACAAGTCAAGATATCTCCCTCATAATGCCATGGGTTCTCTTCAAGAATGAAGGTCGAACAACGATATGATGATACGATATCATGATCCTGGTTCTTAGGCTCACAGGAAATTTAAAGGGACTTTAGAGGACATCTAGTCACAGAGCAAATTCCCTTAATAAAAGGATTTATTCTGTAAAACACGGACTCAGTAAAAGGGCCACACCTGAGGACCTAGAGGGCCATATGTGGCCTCAAGGTCTCAGGTTCCCCACCCCTGATTCTAGTCCATCCCCATTGTTGTCTAGACAAGGAAACCAAGGCCCAGGAAATTCAGCGACCTGTTCAAAGTCACACTGGCAACAAGGAGCAAAGCCAGAATTTGAACCAAGGTCCTTCGACTCCAAATCCAATACTTTTCCCACTGTACCCCAGTTGTCTTTCCTTTCCTTGGCCCTTTACTCCTCACTCTCCATTTCTTTTCTCCCAGATTTCTCTTCCATTCTCTTTGCTTATTGCATCCCAATGCTTTTCCACACTCACTACCTCCTCTTTGATCTTTCTGACCCACTTGGGCAAGGGAAGCTCTCCCACCTTGATTTTGCTCTTTCCTCCCAGGTCTCCAATATTTTAGCTTTCACCCCTTTCTTTCAACACCTCAGCCCCCACACTCATGGCAATCTCTCTTGTTTTCCCTTTCCACCCAGCCATGTGGCCCAACCCCAGGGTCACTGACTATTCTTATTCCTTTGCCTCTGCCCATGAAAACTGATGATGATGATGATGATGATGACGGTGATAATAAGCAGAATTTATCCAGCACTTACTATGCGCCAGGCATCCCCCAAGTGCTTTACAAACATTTCACCTGATCCTCACAACTACTCTGGGAAGTAGGTGCCCTTATTATAGCCATTTCACAGTTGAAGAAGTTGAGGCAAACAAAGGCTAAGTGACTTGTCCCAGGTCACACAGCTAATAAATGTATGAGGGTGGTTTTCTTGACTCCAGGCCCACCACTCTATCCACTGCACCATCTTTCTTCTATGACATCCCATAGCCTCTATGGAGGGATGTCCAAGCTTCCTCAGGGAGCAAGCCTCTTTAAATTTTATAATTGTGTTCTACTAGAGTGTGAAATCCATAGGATCAGGTGGCTAGGTACCCTTAAAGCCCCTTTGACCCCTCATTCCCAAAGGACATCCAATTCACCTGATGGTAGAGAACTTGTGGCGGTTGCCATGACGATCAATGAAACTGATGAGGATTTCCAGGACAAAGAGGCGGATCTCAGCATCCTCCATGAGAGCAGCAGAGAGAAGTCGGTCCAGGAAGGAGCTAGGCAGGGCAGTCAGCATGTTGCTGCACTGGAAGCCAGTGGATACCTGCCAGGTGGCCAAGAAAGGAAAAGCTTAGAGATGCTTTCTTTTTTGAAGAGGGGAATGGAAAAGAAGAGAATACAAATTTATATAGCACCCACTAGGTGCCAGGCACTGTGCTAAGAACTTTTTACCAATATCTCATTTAACCCTCACAAAAGTGTGGGAAGAAGGTGCTATTATTATCCCCATTTTATAGTTGAGGAAACTGAGGCAGATGGAGGTTTACCAACTTGTCCAGCATCCCACAGCTAATCCGAGGAGGGTTTGAACTGAGGTCATCCTGACTCCAGCCCAAGTACTCTAACCACTGGAGTGGAACAACCAATGGCAGTTAAATCTAAAAACTCTTTTCCAAGCCCCATCCTACTCATTCCCTGAGCTTAGGATGGGGGCAGCAGTGTGTCTCCTCCCATGCAGAGCATTGGTCTTCAACATTTTTGCAGTTGGGTGGCACAATGGATAGAACACCAAGGCTGAAGTCAGGAGGACCTGAGTGTAAATCTGACCTCAGACACTTACTAGCTGTGTGACCCTGAGCAAGTCACTTAACCCTGTTTGCCTCAGTTTCCTCATCGGTAAAATGAACTGGAGAAAAAAATGACAAAGCACTCCAGTATCTTTGCCAAGGAAACTCTAAATGGGGTCACAAAGAGTTGGATACAACTGAAATGAATCAACAATAACAATGTGCCTGGATAGTAGACACACAAAAATACAGTAGTTCCTGTCCTCAAGAAGCTTACTTTCTATCAGAAATCAGTAAGTGGAGGCCTTCGAAGGAGGCCCAGAGGAGGAATTTGTCTTGGAAATGATAGGTTTGATAGGGAGGCTCTAAGGCAGGGCAGCGAGGTAATGGAAACAGTGTTTACCAAAAAGTTATCATAGTGGTTTGTGTGTAGAATGAATTGGAATGGGTCAAGATAATAAGAGCAAGCATTCCAGTAATACGTTTGTGAGGTGACTGAGGTCTGGGCTTAGGGGAAAGCTTTATCAACAGAAAGGAAGGGGTGTATTTGAGAGATAAAGCAAGCCAAGTAGGAGACAGGCCAAAGAAAATAGACAGATATGATAGGGAGAGGGAAGCAGGGGTAGGCAGGGCAGGTATTCTTGGGAAAACCAAAAGTGATAATGGAAAGATAAATGTTATTTTTGAGCTCTTAGAAGGAAAATCTTTCTTATATTAGGATAGATACCTTAGTGGGGACAGGACAGACTTACCTGAAGGAGGGACTTCAGCAGCATGATTTGGGTCAGTCGGTTCCTGTTCTCCCTATAGACCAGAGACACAAACAACAGAACATTCATGTAGGGGCACTCACTGAATTTGGCAGCAATCCCTTCTGCTAACCCTACTCCCAACCTTTAGAGTTTAGTTCTCAACAAAAGTCACCTAACAGAGCTAAGGCAGTAAGACCCAGATTAAGAAGTAGGTCTTCCCAGACCTGAAGAAATATCCTCTGAGACCCCTTAGCAAAAGGTGAAAGGAGAATGGTGGGGAAGGGAGCAAAATAGCACCTGTGTTGAATAAAGCCATGACAACAATGAAAGGCCCAAAAAAGCTGAGTGATTCTAAAAGCAAGAAGAAAGGAGCAGAGGAAAAGAAAGAAAGGAGAGAGGGGAAGGATGGGAGGCAGGGAGGAATGAAGGAAGGAAGGAAGGAAGGGAAGAAAGAAGAAGAGAAAGAAGAATGAGGGAGAGGGAGGGAGGAAGAAAGGGAGAGAAAAAGGGAGGGAGGGAGAAAGAGAAAGAAATCAAACAGGAGCTAAAGAAGGAAATATCAGAAGAACAGTGGTCAGGAGGAGAGGCAAATCTAGTCAAATTAAACCAGAAAGTTAGAAACTGAGGAGGGGTATAGACCTGAGGGATGAAGGGAAGAAAAGAGAGGTTTTGATGAACTCACCCAGTCTTTCCACTCTCCACAGGGTGATGGAGAGAGGGCAATGGGACCTTGCTCATGATGAAAAGCATTACTTCAGAGCGTTGATAGGTGGGCAGTGTGCTGGCAAATGATCCTAGATGGGGATGAAGGGCAGAGAGGGTGAACTCTAGCTGGGCTGTAAAGATGGTGAAGGCCTCACATGGTGAGACTCTTCAACACAGAATATTGTTTAGCAATGTTTGAAACTGAAGAATGAGCAAGAAAAACAATTCTTTGGAAGGAGTTAGAAACCTTACTGCCTTGAGGGAGGAAGGAATGTACTAGATGACTCTGAAGTTTTTTTTTCTGTCTTGGGATTCTCAAGTTATAACCATTGTAATTATGTTTAATACCAAGGCTAAAGGTCTGGGGAGCAATGTTCTGCTTTAATTCTCCTCCCACATAACTGGAATGGCTGGAAACTCAGTGTTCAATCACAAATATCACCCTCTCTTTTCTTCCATTCTCTTTCTCTCTCTCCCCCTTCTTTTTCCCTCCTATTAAAACAAGACGTGACTAGCGGTGCTCTCTCTCCCTCTCCCTTGAAATTAATTTGCATAACTTCGCATATCTGTTTACTTGTTCATAGGATCAAAGACTCAAGGATCTCAGAGATCACTGAATCCAACTCCCCTTATTTTAAAGATGAGGAAACTGAGGTCCAGAGAGGTATGACTTCCTTAAACTACCTCACATTCATTTGCATTTATACTGCATATACTTATATATGCAAGTTATCTTCCCTGGTAAGCAGGGATTGTTTCATTTTGCTTAGAACCTGGCAGGCACTAAGTAATTGATTGTTGATTATTCAAGGACATACAGGTACTAAGGCGCAGAGAGGGGGTTTTCTTGTTTCCAAACAGATCATAAGCTACTTGAGGGCAGAGACTGTTTCAGTTTGGTCTATGCATCCTCCAGTGCCTAGCATATGGTAGTTATTTAATGATTTCTTGCTGTATTAAAATCAGGTGACTTTTCATTTTGTTTTCTTACCTCAAGCCCTGTTTAAGATGTATACTCTCTCTTTCTGTGTGTGTGTCTCTCTCTGTGTGTGTCTCGTGTGTGTGTGTGTGTATGTGTGTATATGTCTCTATCTCTCTCTCTCTCTCTCTCTCTCCCTATAGAAAACTTTCCAGGTTTTTATCAACATTACTCCAGAACAAAAAAAAGAAAGCTAGATTCATTAAATAAGTTGTAGAAGTTAAGGATCTCCCCCTTCTCCCCCAATACAAAGTTTAGGAAGAATTAGGGAGGAGATGAAGAATCACTCTTGGAAGTCTCATTCTCTGGAAAGACACTGATCCCTGCCCCAGGGGCTCCCTCCCCATCCCCATGAGCCAGCCATCAGTCCCACACCAGTGGTCTTGATAACAGCCTCCTGAAACATTCTCTCTTCATGCTCCTTGATAATCTTGGTGCCAACGGTGATGGCTCCATCATAGCTGCCGGTCAGGGCATAGTCAATGCTGAGCCGTAGCTGCCTCAGCAAGGTATTGAACATTTCTAGCACTGTGGGACCTGAAGAAGGTAGTGAGAAGAAAGGAGAAAGTAAGGCCTGGCATTCCCCTCTACTTTCCCCTGCCCATAATGCAACCCAGCCATTTCTTGTACAGACATTTTTCAGTTGTGTCTGACTCTTCATGACCCAATTTGTGGTTTTCTTGGCAGGAACACTGGAGTGGTTTGCCATTTTCTTCTCCAGCTCATTTTACAGATGAAGAAACTGAGGCAACTGGAGGTAAGTGGCTTGCCCAGTGAAGGGTCAGACTTGCCCACAACTACTGTCGGAGGCCAGATTTGAACTCAGGTCTTCCTGATTCCAGAGCCAACACTCTATCCACTACACATAATGCAGTCTAGCTATGGGCCACTAGTAAATGAATATTCTTCCAAGCATCTTCAGAAGCAGAGAGTCACAGACTTAAGAGCTAGAAGGAAACTTAAAGACCATTTAATCTTCTCATTTTACAAATTAGGAAACTGAGGCACAGAGGAAGATAGAGTATAGTGTGAGGAAGAGCAAGGAGGGCAATTTGACTGGCCTGTTAGATACATGGAGGGTAGTGGTATGCACTAAGACTAGGAAGGTAGGATGGGGCCAGGAGTGAAGAACTTTAAATGCCCAACATAGGGGCTTATATCTGATCTTAGGGGTAACAGAGAACCATTGGGGTTTATTTAGTAGGGGAGTGGCACAGTCAGATCTACGTTTTAGGATACTCACTTCGATGGATGTGTGCAGGATAGATCAGAGTGGGGAAAGACTTAAAAGGAGATGAATTAAAAGGCTACTGAAGCAATTCAGGTGAGAAGCGACCAAGGCCTGTTGTTGGTCATGTGAGTGGAGAGAAGGTGATGGATATAAGAGATGAGGAGATAGAAATGACAAGATGTGGCAATGTGGGGCTGAGTGAGAGTGAGAGGTCAGGCTTAGAGACCTTTTCAACTGTCTTTTTTAACAACAGGAATTGGAAGAAAGATTCTGGCCAAAGGAAGTTCTCTGCCTCTTCAAAAGGAGCACTAAGCACCAGCTGTCCTCTTTCCCTTGGCATTCTCCTTACCCACAGAGCCAGTAGCAGCAATGACAGCTGCCTCAGACAGGACCTCCACAATGCCTGCGCGGACGGTGGCTGCACTGCGGCTGTTGGCATCCAGGTGACTCAGGAGTTGCTGGATCACGAGGTGGGAGTGCTGGGGCTGGGAGGGAGATCAGAGGGATGGCATTGACCATGACCCTTTACCAGGGTAGGCTACTCCTGTAAGTCCCAGGGTCCTCATCCTCTAACCCAAGGGCTCTTATCTTTTCTTATGTCCTTAACCCTTTTGGCAGCCTTGTTAATGCCCATGGACAGCTTCTCAGAACAATTTTTTAAATAACTGAAGAAAAGGATCAATTTAAGTGAGGAGCTAGTTTAAATAAAGATGTAATTTTTTTCCATTCAAGTTCACAGATCCCCTGAAATCTACCCAGAGGTCCCCTAAAGAGGGCTTTAAGAACCCTGCTGCTGAGGTAAGTACTCTTCTCTGAATAAGCTAAACTGAGAAAGTGGGGGACCACAGGCTCCCAAGGCAAGTCAACGTCAGAGACCCCAGACATTCTGAAATCCAGCCTCTCCTTTATCCCAGTTAGTGCAACAAGATGGGGACAAAGTCAAGTTATTGTGGCCACCCTATTTCTTTCTGGACACCTCAGCTTCATGTCATATCTCATCATGATTTTTGCACATCTTAAAGTACCTAGCCCAAAGTCATGTTGCTGAGGAAGATAGCTTGGCTTAGAAAACTAGGCCAAGGACCAGAGCTGTAACATAATACCCACCACCCCAACTTAGTCTTACTTCATGCTAGCTACATGCAGCATTACTCTAGGCCAAGGGAGCCACCATACCTGAACTGAATACATGATGATTTTAAAGCAACGAATGGCAAACACCTTAGGTTCCCAGAGAGAATGGTTATCTAGGTGACTGTGGAGGGAGAAAACATGGAAAAAACAAGGGTGTGATGTACTATGTGGTATCAGCTTAGCTTGGGGTAGAGAAATACCCTACCCCTAACCCAAGAGGCCTAGCAGAATACAGTGGCCCTGATTCCCAACCCAATATACAACTCTGTAGATACACAAGCAAGGGCTTACGGGTAGAAGTAAAAGAAGAGCAAGGGCGACATAGGACCAGTCCAAAACCTACAGGGAGGTCATGAATTGGGGCCACAGGGGCAAACAGCTGTGCATTCAAATAAAGGAGCTGGCTTTCTGTCCCCATTCCTGCCCTGTACAGACCTTAGGAGTCACTCTTCCAAATCGGATGCCTGCCAAGATACTGGCTCCTCCAACCAGGCATGCTTTCTCCCTCCCTTGGTGGAGTAGGGAGTTAAATGGGACAGGGTAGGGGAACGTGTACCAAGAGGACAGAGTTAGAAAGAATGCTCATAAGTCTATCCTGCCAGTAGCCTCTGGGTGGCTTAGATTACCCCCGGGCTCTTTTGATCACAGAGGGTAGAGCTGCAATTCCCCTTTCTTTCACACAGGAAAGAGGGAATAAGGGGGAGTTTGAGGGGCCCCAAGCATCTGAAAAGGTTAAATGTTTTAACATCAAAGCATCTCAATTTTCCCCACAGTTGTGGAATTCAGGAAGAAACTCACATGAGCACAGGCTTGATGGCATTTTTAATGTTGCCATAGGCGGCCCTGCCCAGCAGTTCTCGGAGGCATCTCTCAGCCAGCTCTGCTGGGCTCTCCTTTTCTTTCTCCGTGGCCTGTAAGGGTGAGGGAGACCTGCTGTGGAAACACAGACAAAGTAGGTGTCAGGATGTAACTGAAAACCATGAGAAAAGAGGTAGGTAGTAAGGAGATGAAGCAGGTGGTAATGCAAAGATGCCTCTCTCACTTCTTTCTCCTGTACATGGAAGCCCTAACTCTGCCAATAACAAGTTAGGTAACCTTCAAAAGTCACTGCACATCTCTGGGCCTCACAGAATTCATTTATTTACTCATTCATTCATCCTTCCATCCATCCTTCCTTTCATCCATTTATTCCCTCAACAAGTATTCATTAAGGGCCTACCAAGTCCCAGGTGCTATGCTAGATGCTGGAATTATCACAGGATTTCAGAGTTAGAAGGGACCTTTATAGTCATTTAGGTTCAACCAAAACCTCAAAAAAAAATTGATTCTCCTTGCAACATGCCCAATAAATGGATTATTCAACGAAAGGGAGCCCATCCCCTTAGGATAGTTCTGACCATCAGGAAATTTGTCTTTATATTAAGAATAAATTTTCCTCTCAGTAACTTCCACACACTTTTCCAAGTTCTGCCCTCTAGAGCCAAAGAGAACAAGTCTACTTCAGCCCTTGTCTACATTACAACCTTTCAATGCCTCCCCCTGCCCCCCGCCCTCCAGCCTTCTCTTCCCTGGGCTAAATATTTCCAATTCCCCCCGGCAATCCTCATATGGCACGGACTTGAGGTCCTTCACCCTCCTGGCTGCCCTGCTCTGGGCGCTCCCTAGCTTCTCACTGTCTTCCTAAAATGTGGCTTCCATACTACTGTGTAATGAGACATGATGAGCAGGATGTTCTCAGAAAAACCTGGAAAGACTTCATGAACTGATGCAAAGCGAAATGAACAGAACCGGGAGAACATTGGACAGTAATGGCAATCCTGTATGAGGATCAGCTGTGAATAACTTAATGATCCAAGATAATCCTGAAGGACTTATGATGAAAAATTGCTATGCATCTCCAGAGAAAGAACTGATAGAATCTGACTACAAATCGAAGCACGCTTTTTCTTTACTTTCTTTATTTTTCTGGTTGTCTTTTTTTGTCTGTGTTTTCTTTTACAGCATGACTTACATGGAAATATTATGCATGACTACACATGTATAATTGATATCAAATTGTTTGCCTTCTCAATGAGGTGAGGAGAGGGGAAAGAGTAAGAGAATCTGGAACTCAAAATTGAAAAAAAGAATGTTAAAATTGGTTTTTGTGGGGGAAAAATAAAACATTAAATTAAAAGGAAATATGACTTTTCAAAACTAAACTTATCACATAGGTGATCTAATCAAGAAAGTATACACAAAGACTATTGCCTTCTTGTTTTTGGAAGTTATATTTCTTTATGTTTACTTGCAGGTATCATGCTGTTGATTCATGTTAGGCTGAAGTCCATTAACACCCCCAGATCTTTCTCAAACTCTTATCTAACCACAGCCTCCTCATCTTGTATTTATAAAGTCAATCTTTGGAAATAGACTACAAGACTTTGCATTCATTCCTATTCAATTTTAATTTTCTCAACAGGAAAATGAGGAAACTGGACTTGACATCTCTAAGATCCTATGGTTACATAGCCTGTGATAACTTCACTACCCTCAGCTGCAAGGTTTTTCTCATTCAACTGAGCACATAAAAAGAAATGAGCATTTGACACAAGTGGTGAGACTTGAGAAATGAAAGTTATTAGCACAAGAACAGGTAACTAAGGGAAGCCAAGAAAGTCTCCTTCCTGGAGATCTGTGAGAATAGAGTCCTTGAACTGAGGCAGACTTTTGTCAGGGTAGGCAATTTCCTTAGCCTCGAGGGCCAAAAGTGGGGCTGAGCCAAGTCCATAAGTGCCCTTAGGTGGTGTTAAGACATAGGCAAGGAAAAAAGAAGAAGGGGTTTTAAGGAGAGGGAGAGAGAGGAAGAGAAAGAGAGAAAAGGGTAGGGAAGAGAGAAAGAGGGAGAGAAGAAGAAAGAGAAGGGAGAGAAAGAAAAAGAGAGAGAATGGAAATAGAGAAAAGGAGAGAGAAAGAGAGAGAAGGAGAAAGAGGAGGAGGGAAGGAGAGTAAGAGAAAGAGAGAAAAGGGAGGAAAAGGGAGGGAAAGAGAAAAAGAGAGAAAGCAAGAGGAAGAGAGAGAAGGGAAGAAAAGAGAAAAAGAGAGAGAAAAAGGGAGGGAAAGAATAGGAAAAAAAAGAGAAGAAGACTGACAAAATGGATCATAAGCTGATCAGTTTAGAACTAGAAGAGACCCCAGATGTCACCTAGCCCAAACTCCTTATTTTACAGATGAAAAGGCCTATCTGGGGGCCTTGTGACTTGTCCAAGGAAATAATTAGTAGAGACAGGATTGTAACTTAGGTCCTGTGGCTTCAAGTTCAGTGCTCCTTCCATTACAGGAGAGAGAAAAGAGATGGAATCACCATCAGGTGTTACTCCATAGTAGTACCAGAGTCCCAAATAGCCTGATATAAAGGAAAGAAGGCTGGACTTGGTGGCAGGAAACCTAGGTTTGAACCCTGGCTCCAATACTTATTAGCTATGTAAACCATGGACAATTGTCTTACACTTTCAGAGTCTCAGTTTCCACATCTGTGAAGTGGAAATACTAAAATCTGCCTGTCCTCCCTCATAGGATCATAGGATCATAGACCTAGAGGTAAAGGGACCTCTCATTTTATGGATGAGGGAGCTGAGCCCCAAGGAATCTGACTTGCCCAAGGGTCGATTTGGGTAAAGCATTTTGTCAACTTGAAAGAGCTATATAAATGTCCATTGATATTACTGTTGTTATAATTCTTTCTTATCCCTGGACAATAATAATAATGACTGATATTTAAATAATATTTTAAAGCTTATAATATAAAGTGTAATATAATGTTATATTTAATATGTAATATAATACATAATATAACATAAAGCTTATAATATAAAGATACACTTCGTGTATCATCCCATTTCAATTTCAAAATAGTCCTATGAGGTAGATATTAAAGCCATTATTATCCCCGTTTTACAGACAAAAAAAACTGAATCTTGGAGAGGTTAAGTGACCTGCCCACAATCACACAGCTAGTAAATACTACAGGAGGATGTGCACCTGAATGCAATTCCACCATTCTAGTTACAAGACTGCGGATCACAGTAGGTAACTGTCTGCCCCTAGTTCTCCAACCCAGCTCTCCAGATCATGGGATTGTCCCTGCAGAAGACTCTGGGCAGTATGCTAGTGTGCTGCTGTTCTATAGTTGAACACTAGAGGGCGCTCATTGCAAAGCCTGCCTAGTCCCTGATGGCATCTTATTGCCTCCAACCCTTGGAGACCAATTGTTCCAGTCTTGTAGTCTGAACCTACAGCCAGACCTGGAAATTGTTTCGGCTCAAACTGGGGGACATGGTCCGGTAGACAGACTACTTGCTGAACTTGAAGTCAGAAAGACCCAGGTTCAAATCCTGTTTCAGACACTACCTGTGTTAGGTGTTTTGGGCAAATCTCTTAACATTCCTGGTATTTGGTTTCCTTACCAATTGCTTTCCAGAGTTTGGGTTCTGTACTAACAGAGAAAGGGCCAAACAGCACTTCTGCCTCCACCACACATTGTCACTCTCCTATAAAACATAACTGAGATAAGGAAGCAAGACTGCTCAGATCAAAGATTGGGCTTCAAGCCTGGAAGTCCTGGGTTCAAGTCCTGCTCTGACATATATAGTCTGTGTGATCCCGACAAATTATTGAACCTTTCAGTGTCCCCTGGCAGCTCCCTAAGTTCAATTTGCAGAATCGTTGGCAATCTGCACTGGTTGAGGGAGCTTATAAAATCACATAGAAGAGGTGATCAGGAAGGAATAACATGGGACCTTACTCTTTCTTAATTGTAAATTAAAAAAAAAAGCTTTCTTATTTTATAGTTTTGAACACTGACACATAGAGAGAACAGAGAATATCTCCTCCCCCAAATCTCTAGTCCAAATGTGGTTTTCTTCACTTTTTATTTGAGACAAAGAAGAGTTCTTGGAAGATGAGTTGGTAAGATAGACTGGCATAAAATAACAAAAAGCAGCACTAATAAAATTCCCCTTGGCAGTGGCAGCTCCTGGATCAGAACCCAGAGCTGAAACCTCAGCTCTAACCCTCTGCCACTGTTGCTAGGTGGATCAAGAGAGCGGCCTTTTAAAGGAACCTGCAATAGCATCAGGAAGGGAGGAGGGGAAGGTCAGGGAAGGTGAGTCCTTAGTCAGCAACCACAGCCTGGGAAAGGCAGCTTACCAAAAAAAAAAAAAAATGAATTCCCCAAAAAACTGTCTCTGGTTTGCTCTGCTAAAGTAATCAGACTCTCTGAGTCTTTGTGTCTGTTCAAAGTCCATACCAACCACTGGCCTCCAGAGGGTTCAAGACTATTATGATCCTTCTCTTACAAATACAGAAATCGAGGTATAATGTGTCCAATAAAGGAGCAATGAAGGTTAGGACCAAGGTCATCCAGGGAGCCAATCGCTAAATGGACAACTGAAGCAGGCTATGATCCTGGGAGCTGTCCAAGGAGCTCACGTTCCCTGGTTCTCCTGCGGGAAGTGGCTTGTGGTCCTAGGGGCCAGGCCAGGAGCTAGCTTCTCTCACCCCATCCCATACAGAGGCACCCTCTCTCACCTCTCAGCTTCCTCTACATGCTGCAGGTTGAACAGCAGCGAAGGGACAATCTTGTCCATGTGCTGTGGGTCCCAGATGTTGGCCTGCAACTCATCATTCACTGTCTTCCTCACCACCCCTTGCAGGCCTTTGATGCCTGACATACGGATCCTGTGGGGGGAAAATGGCAAAGTGGTGTCAAGGAGCCTTCAGCCCTACTACGAATCAGATTTCTGAGCAAGAGGCTGCAATGGGACATGCCCTGGAGGTGAGGACAGGGCTGCCAGAGGAAACAGGGATGGGCCTTCAGCAGCAAAGTTCTTCTACTTCAAGTGGCCAGATGTCCTGAAAAAAGTGAGATGTTTCTAAATTTATACTCCATCCAGAATGGACCAGAGTTTTAGAATGTCTAGTTGCCCACTTCAAGGCCTGCCCAGCTCCTTGTGGCACCTTGCTGGCTCCAACCCTTGGTGTGCAGTGGTTCTGGGCTCTGTTGCCAGACTTGGAAACTGCCTCTGCTCAAACTGGGGGAGGTGGCAGCTTGGCACAGTGGACTTGGAGTCACAAAGACCTGAGTTCAAATCTTGTCTTAGACATTTACTATCAGTATGATCTTGAGTGAGTCCTTACATTCCTAAGCCTCAGTTTCCTTATCTGAAAAATAAGGGGGCTGGACAAGGTAGTCCCTAATCTATCTTCTAGTGCTCCTAGGACCAGGAGGTTCAGTCAGGAACAAAACAGAATATGGCAAAGACAATGACATCCATATTACTGATGGGGTAGTGGGACCTGGACCCCTAAGAGGTAAAGACCATGTCTTCGAAAGCAACCCAGTCCCTGAATTTTCACTTACATTTGAGCAGCCCAGATTACTGGCACCTCCACCCAAGGCACCTGGCCCACCCTAAGCCCAGCTAGATCACCTCATTAGCTTACTTAACTTTCCTTTTACTGTCTCACTTGGCCCACTCCAGACTACTTGCATTATCTATTACTCCTTAATCCCATTCAGATCCTTACATTGACCTTTTGAATATAAGCCTCGGTCTTCTGCAGGCTTCTATAGGTGTTACAATAAACCTTATCACATGACTGGAAGATGAATTAAGTGTATGGGTTCATTCCAGGTGAATGCCACCCTATACCCTGACATTTTAGGGTTCCCAGCAACCCCAAATTGCATCATTACTATGCCTGGTTTGATGTCAGTCACCAGCAAGCCGCTAATGTCTGTGGAACAGAAGGCTGCAGAAAGCCAGCTCCACTTTCCCATGTTGGAGACGGACTGCCAAGAAATCTGACCTTGGTTGTGAGGGCATATCAGGCCATGCTCGTATCTGCAGGGGGAATTTCATTACAGGAAACACGAGGATTTGAGGCAGAGGAGCTAAGTTCCAATTCTTGGTTGTCTATTGCTTCCTGTGTGATCTCTGCTGGTATCAGAATAGAGACTAGTACATGCAGAGGGGATAGGAACCTGTCCCCTCCTTCCAATAACCTGGAATGGCTGACTTGGGCTAGGAGCATATGCCTGCCCACAGCTACTGAGCACACATCAGAGACTTAAGTTCCTAAGGGTAGAATTCATTATTTGTTTTCAAGAATAATATTTATGATTTATGTGTATATCATATATTTATATAAATTACATTATTACATAATACTATAAATTATAAATTTATACTGTCTTATTATTATTAGGTGCATTTATTAAGCACTGTGTCCAGAGGGAAGAAGATAATAACTCCTTCCTGTTTTCTTATACATTACTCCCTTTCAGTGACACCAGCCCCCTTGTTGCTCCCTGTATATGACACTCAATGTCCTGACTTGGAGTGTTTTCTCTTTCTCATCTCCCCCTGACCTCCCAGTCTTCCTTACTCTGAGTGCCTTCCTTTGAAACTCCCCCCAATTTATCCTGTCTGCAGCTTGTTGTTTGCGTGTCGTCTCCCCCTTTAGACTGTGAGTTCCATGAAAACTGGTTTTTTGCCTTTCTTCGTATCCCCAGCACTTAGTACAGTGCCTGGAATACAGTAGGTACTTAATACATGCTAGTTGACTGAGTGACTCTCCCCAATCTGGTCCATCTTCATTCAGTTTCTAAAATGATTCCCCTAAAGTACAGGCAGAATTTTGCCACTTCTCTACTCAATATACTCCAGTGGCCACCTACGATGACTAGGATCCAAAGAAAAGTCTTCTGTGGCATTTAAAACCCTTCACAATCTGCTTCACAGGACTGTCTTCCAGTCTTCTTAATATCTCATTCTCTTCATGTTCTTTATAATCCAGATACATCTGCCTCCTTGCTGTTCCTTGTACAAGACACTCCTCTCCTGACATCATATCTTTCCTCACCTCAACCTCTTACCTTTTCTGAATTCTTTCTGACCCAACTCAAATCCCACCTTGTGCAAGAAGCCTTTCCCAAAATTCTTTCCCCCTCTCTCAACAAACATCTCTAAAGATGCCTTTTCTCTGAGATGACTTCCAAACTACTTAGTATATGTCTCCTAAGGACACAGTGATTTACATGCTATCTCTTCCCACCAGAATGTACAATTCTTTAGGGATTGTACAAAAGCAAAAATACTTGCTTTTCTTCCTATCCTCAGTACTTATCAGTGTGTGGCACATAGTAGGCACTTCATACCTGTTGACTGACTGACTATAGCCTGACCTCATCAGACATCTGGAATAATTTTCTGGGCACCCACATTTATGGAAGAATTTTGATTACCTAGACAGCATCCAAGAAAGCAACCAGAATATGGAAAGGCCTTGAGATCGGGCCATATGAAGATCAGTTAAAAGAAATAAAGATGTTAACTCAGAGAAAAGAAGAACTTATTGGTGTATGGATGGTGGGAGTGGGGAGGAAGATAGCCCTGTGAAGCAGCTCCCTCTAACAATGCACATTAGTACCTGCTCCATAATTAGTTGAGTTAAGAGAGTGGTCTAAGGCACTGAAATGTGAAGTGTTATACACTCACTATGCATCAGGGGCAGGACTTGAATGTGAGTCTACCTGACTCCTAGGTCAGCTCTTGATTCCTCTCTCTTACAACACTGCCTCTCAATAATAATTATAATAATAAGAATAAAAATAGTGTGTCAATGATAAGAGGAATGTCCAGACCTTCACCTACTTAAAGAAATGCTTAAATTTACTGCCATTTCCTAGCTATTTTGGAGTAAGGTGGATGGTGGATTTATCAAAGGGTTAACTACTGGAGGGTGAGAAAGCTCATTGTTTCTTACATACTTGTAGTGAGTTCTAGCAGAAGCCACTGTGGAAGCATGGTACCTGGAATTTGGTGACTTGGTCTGGGAAGAAGGAAAAGAGGAAGAAGTACTGATGGGAAGAAAGAATTAGGCCTTCTTCCTGAGGTTCTCTACATTCTTTAGGCCTTCTTCCTGAGGTTCTCTACATTCTTGTTCCACTCTTTCTTACTGAGACAAGATGGCAGCTGCCCTATGACCTTTGGAAGCCTTCATTTCCAACTCTCCAAGTCACTTTGCAACTCACAGAGTAAGTGATAGAGAACCGATTAACAAAGGTAAATTAACAAGGAGAAAGATTAGGTTCTCTCTACCTTTCGGTCCTATAGAAGTAGCCTCAGATGTTACCACTGTCAAAGACCTTGATCCAGATGTCCATTTTATTTTGATGAACTAAGACAAAAAGGACAGACTCCCTCAGTAGCACATTCCTCCCTCCCTTCTTTTAAGTCATATGGTACTGGCTGTCTACATCTCACAGTTTATCCTTTTATTATATATTCTCTTGTTCCCTAACTGCTGCAAAGATCTATGTCTCCCCTGCCCAAACTAACTAAAAATGGGGATCCTCTAAAATATATAAATTGATTTTTGTACATATATGTGCTTGTATATATGAGTGTGTATTTCTATGAGTATATTTACATGAACATGTATTTATGTGCATTTCTATCTGTGTGTTTATAATTGGGGAATATGTTTCTATGTGGGTGAGTGTCTCTATGTGAAAATACATATTTTTAAAAGTGAATAATGTGTATATGTATATATACATATATATAAGTTTATATGAGCCTATATTAATAGCTCCTGTGAAACAGACCAAAAAAATTAGCATCTTACATTTACAGGAAGCTTTACAAAGTATTTTTCTTCACAACAGCTCTGAGAAGTAGCATCAGTATTATTAATACCCATTTTGTAGATGAGGAAGCTAAGGTTTGAGAGAAGTGAAGGAACTTAACCAATGTCATATACTACTAGATGGGGGGAGGAGGGGCTTGAAACCAGGTCATCTGATTCCACATCTCATGGTCTTTCCATTATACCATATGAGCGCAGTTCTGTAACTATTTGCCTATAAAGGGGAGGGGAAGGTCCAGGATTGACATGTGTAACTTAACGGGTTCTGACCCATCAACGTGCCTATGTGTATATTTATATATGACTCTAAATGTTTGTGTTGTACCAGTTTAGCCTTTTTCCTTGTTGTTTTCCCATATCATTCCTATCCAGAAGGTGTCAAAGGGAGGGGAGGTGTCTGGTTTGCACAGCTTTGGGGGATTTAAGTAAATGGAATTGACAGAAAAGTGCATTAGTTCTATGCTATAGCAGGACACTTAAAACCAACAGAATAGACTGTTTTATGGCAAGTGGGCAAAGAAAGGCCCAGATAAGGAAACACAGGAAGTTGGCTGAAGACACAGTAAGGGATGGAAGATTGATACATGTTCATAAGGACTCTTAATCTATGGGGGTAACCCATGGTGATGCTGAAGACATCAGAAAGACCGTTCAGTGACTGTCAAGAAGAGGAAACAATTGGTCAGAAAATGACTCACCCTACAGGAGTCAGACTAGAGACTGCTCTTCACGATGTGTGGTAAGACTCTCCTCCCTTCGTGATGACTTTGAGGGAGATGGCTACTCCTGTCCCTTGGTGAAAGTAAGACTGAGAACTTACATATTAAGATAGGAAGCTACAACCACTACAAAGATGGAAGCTCAGGCTGCTAAAAAACATTTCTATCCACTCAATATTGTATCACATTACTAACTGTTTAATGAATGTACTCTGATTTATAATGGGTATATAGTTCCTTGAGTCACCAATTTGAAAGGAGAAAAGAATCTTAATAAGAATGAGGGCATGAGTCAAATATTGGGTGATAATCTATATATTTTAAACTCCATATTAAATGAGGCAAGATAGAACCTGAGCAACCCTTAAAAAAAAATAAAGGTTGAAGGGGGAAAGAAAAAGTTTAATTCACTACCCTCTTCATAGATTTAGGAAAGAAGCTTGTGAACTTGAGTTTAAAGCAACACCTGGTGCAGAAATTGCCATCTGAGTAGCTACTTCTTTCAACTCACAGGCGTTGCTACTTGTAGGATGCATGTAAGGATGATAACTCCATGAAGAAGAGAAATATCTGCACCTTTACATATAGAAAACTGTATTTAGGTTAGTATGTATGTGTATTAGCATCAGGGGCATATCTATGCATACCTATGTGAATTTATGGGGTTTATACCTCTGCTTATTTGTCTGTGGGTATCTGTATTGAGAGGAAGCATCAGGACATAACATCAAAAGAGGTCCATACTGGTAACTATGTGTATCTGTGCATGTATTCTGTGACTATGTGCATATGCAAATGCACATTTGTGTGTGTGTGCATGCCTGCATATGTATACCTGCATGTGTGTGTGTCTGTGTGTATTCTAGATAATCAGTTCTCAGATTGGTTTTGAGGACCACCTTAACTTTTGCTCAAAGATATACTTTAAATATGTGGCACTATTTTGTCAAGGGAGGTTGTTTCATCACGATTCTTCCTGTTGAAATGTCTTTTAAAAACTAATCTACTTGGGGTTCAGTTTTACCCAGATTCCCAAACTAAGACCCCATGCAGTTTTTCCTCCCTTTGTTTTCTTACCCTCAATTTTACTGTAACTTTTCTCCAATTCAATAACATCTTGAAAAGGGGACAACAATCACGGATTCTGATTCAAACTACAGGGATGGGCCAGATTTTTCTGTTTTTGTAAAAAAACTTGAAAAGGCATGGCTAGCCATATATACATAATAAGAAAAGAATGTATACATATTAAAGGCAGGAATGTTGCTAGCTAAGGGAAAGATAATGACCTTGCCCCTTTGGTCTTAATTTTATTCCCCCTACACATCCATTCACATACACTCATTTGTTTGAATGGCACAATGGCAGATGTTTTGGAATGCAGACACTTCTGGACCCCAAGAAGCCTTGGTAGTGTATTGGGAGGCTAGCACCTACAGTGAATGCTTGTTAAGATGCAGTTTAAACACTGGAGATTGAACAGAGAGACATAACTAAGCAGTGAGACTCATACTTCCCAGGTTCCTACTTTTTGAGTCTCCCTCAACAAGACCATTTCCTGTACCTTGTTTCTTTTTTGTATTTTTTTTAAATGTAAATTTGTTTTCTATACTGGCTGAGTATTCTCAAAAAGAAACTGGTTGCTCTAAGGAAAATAAATACATAAACTAAACCTGAGGGCTCTACCTGGAAATGGCCCAGTTCCATGTTCTAAAAGAGTAAGGCACCTGGGGAAAAGAATTTCCAGCTAGAGATTGAGCATTTTCTAGGAAAGACTCTGAAAGGAACAACCAGACCGTTTTCTGAAGGGAAAAACAAGTGGAAATGTTTGAGTTTTTTCTCCTAAAAAGGATTTTTGCTAGTATGATGACTCTTTGTAAAAGATTGCTACTTTCTAGAGCTGGCAAAAAGCCTATGTGCTTTAAACTGAAAGAGTATACTAGGATCCATTATGAGGAATGACGAAGAGCTAGGTCTCCAGATAAAGAAGCTAGAAATTGCAAATATACAGAAGCTCCAGAACCATATACTCAGTGGAGTTATGCTTAGCCTTAGCAGCATCCACAAGACAAGCAAAGTAGCATCCAAGTGGAGGTTACGCGTCTTCTAGAAAGGTGCACGGGGCAAGCACAAAGAGAGCCACGCGATGACGTTAGTGGAAGTCAGAGGCTCTGCTTTGTTTTTTGTTGTTTCCCCCCATCAAATTCATGCCTCAGCCCCATACATTCTCTGTATATATCTCTCCAGTGATCTTTATAGGTGTCCACAGTAGATGGCTTGCATGGTTGTGAGACAAATATGCCTCAGGTTTATGGGGAAAACATTTTGTTGCTACTTTTCTTATTATGTTATTTCACTAAATGCCTTTACTTTGTAATATTTTCATCTGCTCTCTAAATGATAAAGTTAAATGAATTGGTAGAGGCTCATCAACCATCAGCTATGGTTTTGAATGGATATAGACCTAGGATACATTGAACTTGGACTAATCTTGCCTTGGGGCAACCATTCTGTAAGGGGTGTGTGTGTGTGTGTGTGTGTGTGTGTGTGTGTGTGTAGGTGCCCCAGCTGCTATAAATATATATATATATTTTTTTAAATGGTAGGAAGATAATCAGAAATTCCTTAAAGATCTCTCTATGCGTAGTCATTAGCAGAGCAGTGTTCTGATTCCCCAGCCTTCCTCCCCACCACCTACTCACTTGGTCTTGATCTCCAAGTCATCATGGCTGGAATGACACATTTCACTGAATCGTGACACGAAAAAATCATAGCTCCGATGATAGGAGGGAGTGTCCTCTTCTATGTTGGCAAACTTCACAAACTTCTCAGAGATAGAAGGTGAATATAAAGGAAAAGAGGAAGAGAAATAAGAAATTTGAGTGAAACTCCCCTCTCAGTTCTCATCTCTACCAAGCACACTTTTTTTTTTAATAGTTATGAGTTATACTACCCATTTTCTGGTTTTGTTTGCCTCTCAGACATCCTAAGGAGATCTGAGTTCTAAATCTCCATGTGACCCTTAGCACTTTTGTATACTGATCTATCATGCTACTGAAATTGGAGTAAAGCCCTTAGAACTTCAAATCCCCTGTATCTAAGATGAACGGTGAGGTGGGAGGGTGGGTAAAATCCTAAGTTACTAAGACTGTGGTAGTTGCTATATCAAGGACCAGATCAGATGTTACTTATTCCATTGAGTCTTCCCAAATGACCTTAAATGGAAGTGATTTCTACCAACTCTGTTCTCCTTACTCTATGTTACTGACATGGTACTTACCTTCATTACTTCATTACAAATTCCCCATGGACCACTTCACATATGTTAGTTATCATATTTGATTCTCATGATGACCTTATGAGGGGTGTACTGTAGTACATATGCTAGCCTACAGATGAGGAAATTGAATCTCAAGGAGATTTAGTCTTTTATTTTATATGCTCTTGTTCCCTAATTGCTTCATAGATGTCTCTCCTCCCCCTCTCCAACTGACTATAAACACCTTGCGGGCTGGGATCATGTCTTACACATCTTTTACTGTCAATGGTACCTAGCACAGGGCTTGGCACAAGGAAGGCACATATTGAATCCCTGCAGACTGATAGATGAGTATATGTGACATAGTAATAGATAGTTATCCAAATCCTAGTTGATCTTCAAGGTCCCAGTTTAAGTCCCACCTGATCTGGGGAGCCCTCCTTTCCTGCTGCAACCAATACCAATTTACTTTACTGGGTTCATAGCAAATGGACAATTTTGTACTTTTTTCCTAATATACATACATATAGTATGTATACATATATATATATATATAGTGTGTTTATCTGTATGTGAGTATACACACACACACACACATATATATTTGTATGTATGTATGTATGGTATCCTATCCCCCAGACTAGACTAGAAATTCCTTGAGGACACAGAGCAGATCTTGTTTGTTTGTTTGTTTTTCCCCTAGTTCCTACAATGCTACAGGTAGAGTGGGTATGTTCAGTCAATGCTAAATGGTCAAAAGATTAGAGACATTAAGTAGTTCTCAATTACCGGCACTAATGGAGGGTCAATGTGATAAAGATTGTCCCAACCACTGCATAATACACGTGCACATTCGGCACCACAGTTACCGACAGAGTTTATAGAATTTTTTTGCTTTTAGGACTCAAACATCTTATCCTGGCAATCAAGACCTTCTGCCACCTATGACCTTAAATCACACTACTCCCCTTCATATACTCTATACTTCCAATTTAATTGAACGATATTCCCTTGTGTGCAACCCATGCTTGCATGCCTTCATGCATTTGCTCATGGAATTTCCCATGCCTGAAATGCTTCCCCCTTTCCCCCCTTATCTCCAAAGAAAGAGAAAGATTATTGGCTCTGGAATTCAAGGACCCAAGTTCAAATCCCACCTTTGACAACAGACTGGTTGCTTAATCTTCCTAGGCTTGGGTTTCCTCATCTACAGCATGAACAGAGGTGCACTAGATGGCCTCTGAGAAAACTTCTAACTCTAGAATGATGATCTTATATTATATATATTATATTTAGGCAAACTTTTAAAAGAAATAACTCAGAAGACTAAGAGATAAAGGATATAGCCTACCTATATTCACCATCTTCAGTAATTTCCCTCTTTCTCTTAAAAAAAAAAAACTGGAAGCCTTATTTTCACTCTCTTGGTTAACTTTGTATTAAAAATCTTTCTAACACCACCCCTACCCCAGCCCAGCTTCAAGTAAATTATTCTGACCTCTCCTAGCTTTGCAGTTGCTTAGCATTATATTAACCTTACCAGCTTTTTTAGCCCCAGTTCTGCTTTTCTTTAATCTCTCCCTCATTTGACTACCACAAGGAAGAAATTGCCAGCAACGGCAATATTTCAATATCTCTCTCTCCAGCTTCCTGTACAACGACCTTTCTAGGTTCTCTCTAAGGTAAAACACAAAGATTCTACCTAGGAGCTGTAGAATTCCATGTTTTACTCTTCCCCAACCAACAGAAGGAATTTTTCTATATTTTTCTCTCTAACTGCTAATGAAACCCTTTCCTCCCTCTTCATTCTTTGGAAGCTATCTGTGCATAAATGTTTTGACATTTATACACAGCAGCAAGGGATCCATATGGTTTTAAAGTTAACAAAGCATTTTCTGTACATTATCTTATTTGAGTATTACTAATGTCTGTGGCTTACTTTTATAAAACACTTTAAGATTTACTAAGCACTTTATATACATTTCATCATTTGATCCTTATAATCAGCCTGCAAAGTCGATTGTTATTAAAATTCTCTATTTCACATACAAATGATACGAGGCAAGCTTAGGCTAGTCAGTAGAAGAGCAGGGATTTGAACCTAGGTTCCAATTAGATTACTGTTAACTCTCTTACAGTTGAGGTGAGAGGTGATGAAAGACTGACATCTGAACTAGGACCATATATGTGTGAGTGAAGAGAAGGGGATGGATAGGAGGAAACAAATTTTGGTAAATAAATGATTTGCTATGGGAGATGAGGAAGAGGGGAAAGTTAAGGATGACTCTGAGGTTGTGTTGAGTGACGGCAGGTCATGGCAGTCCAAGACAGACCAGGAATGAGAGTTTTGCCTAGAGAGATGTCAAGAACATCATCTATGGGTATAGAAAAGGGCTCATAAGAGTACAGAATAACACATATAATATCTGACTGTTTTGATTTCTTGGTTAATTTGACTGAATTTTGTTTCTCTGTTATTCCTTTTATACATACATATGTGTATATGTATATATATATGTGTGTGTGTGTATATATATGTATATGTGTGTGTGTATATATATATACACACACACACGATTACTTTCTAGAAGAGAGAAGGTCAAATACATTGTGAAATGTAGATAATGTTAAAAAATATAAAAAGAATGAAAACTTTTAAAGTAATACGTAATATAAAAATAAAGCAATGAAAGAGCTCACAAATATAGAAATGTAGTTTTATGAACATCATACTGTATTCTGGCAGGGAATTTAGGAGATCATTTAGTCCAATGCCCTCATTTGCTGATGAGGAAACTGAAATTCAGAGAGGTTAAGTGACTTGCCTAATGTTACATAGCTGTTAGTAAGTACCAGAGTCAGAAATGTCTTCCAGGACCCTCTCCAGTACAATTTTCTCATGAACCATCCTGCTTTATATACAGATAGAAACATTCAGGAGAAAAAGGAGCAGAAAGTAAGATTCTAAGTAAGCAGGAGAGTTCAAGCTCTAAGGGGTGGATAAAGATATGCTGGGATAAAGAAATCAACGCACGCAGCCCTATAAAACAGGGTTGTGATGAGTGATCGAGGCAGACTGTATGATCTCTGTCTTTTAGGTTTATGCCTTCTCTGAGTAGAGGCCATAAAGGACTGGCATGTGTGTATTCAGTGAGGAAGAGGCAGAACTCTCCAGCGTTGACTTAGAGCAGGACGCCGGGGAGCAGATCTCCTGGGAAGCTGGGGTAAACACAAGCGTAAATAATCTATTGCTGTTTTGTAAAGCTATGGCAATAACTTGGCTCACATAACACTTCGAGGCTTAAAAAGTACCATGACCCTGTGAGGCTGATGGAGAAGCAGGCATTATTATCTTCATTTAACAGAAGAGGAAACTGAGTCTCAGAAGGTTTAAATATTTGCCCCAAATCATACAACTAGTAAATGCAGAGTTTGTATTGTAACTCAGGCTTCCCGATTCCAAGACCCAACAGACACATATAAGTATTATGAATCTGTGGATGTGGGAAGAATAGATAATGGGGAGAGGAAGTACTGGAGTCATGGGGGACAATCTGGGTAATGCTTTCTGAAGATGACCCTTGCAGGTGATTTTTTTTAACTTTTTTTTTAAATCCAATGTTGATATCTGTTTTTATATCACCTGCATTGCACAATGTGTTCCTCCTTCCTCCCTCTCCCAAAGAGCAGGTGTTTATAATAAAGGTTTTAAAAACAGGGCAAAAAAATCCCAAACAGTTTAATAAAATCCACCAAAGTTTCACAATAGTCTGACATTGTATGCAGTGTTCTATATTCATGCTATATTGTCTTCCCAAAGAATTAGTTAGAAGTATCTTCTCATAGTTCTTTTTTAGGAACAAAACTTGGTCATTTTAATTTCATTATTGTCATTCATTTGTGTCCAATTCTTTGTGACCCTGTGGGTCTTGGCATGCCATTCTGATGTCATATTTTAACATATTAATACTTGGTCATTGAGTTTTCTTGGCAAAGATGCTAGAGCGGTTTGCCATTTTCTTCTCCAGTGAATTCCTTTTGTCTGAACTCTCCGGTCTGTCTTGGTTAACCCTGCACAGCCTGGCTCATAATTTCATTGAGATACTCAAGCTCCTTCACCATGACAAGGCAGTGATCCAGGAAGGGTTTAATTCCATAGTATTTGGTTTTGATCATTTTATTTTTGATAGGTATGACAGACAGATAAACTATTAAGTATTTACTATGTGCTGGGCATTATGTTAAGCATTTGGAATACAAATACAAGCAAGCAAGATAGTACTTTTCTGCAAGGAGCTTACATTCTAATGGAGAAGCTGGAAAGGTGGGGTTTCATATATGGTGACCATATGGTTTAGAAATGGCTGAGAAATAGCATGGAAACCTGGTTCATTACAAACTAGAATGAAAAATAATTTATCAGAGTCTGGCCAAATCCAAGGTCCTGGTAGGAGAAATGAGGATGGTGGCTGAAGTGCAGGCAGCATCACAACGAGATGCTAAGTGATATAGAGATCTGGTTTCAGGCAACATCACTCCTCCCCCCCCCCCCCCATGCTGCTAATACTCAGCTTCCCAGAGGTACAAGTCCAAGGTTCTGGCAGGAACCTTGTTCTTTCCATTTATGTTGTCATAGTCATTGTGCATATCTTTTTCCTGTTTCTGTTAGATTTACTTTGCATCAGTTCAGACATGTCTTCCTATACTTTTCTGCATGTCATATTAATTATTTCCTAGAGTATGGTAATATTCTAACATTCATGGATTGCAGTTTATTTAGCTGTTCCCTTGTAGATTGGCAAGGAATTTTTTTAAAGTAGTAATGTTTATTTATTTTAAAATTTTAATATTTTATTATCCTCTAATTACATGTAAAAACAATTTTTAACATTTTTTAAAAAAAATTTTTGAGTTCTAAATTCTCTCCTTCTTTCCCTTCCCTGCTCCCTTCATTGAGAAGGCAAGCAATTTGCTATAGGTTATACATGTACAGTCATGCAAAACCTATTTCCATATTAGTCATGCTATAAAAGAAAACACAGACAAAAAACGCCAAGAAAAAAATAAAGCAAAAGTATGCTTCAATCTGCATTGAGACTCTATCAGTTCTTTCTCTGGAGGTGGATAACAGTTTTTGTCATAAATCCTTCAGAATTGTCTTAGATCTTTGTATTGCTGATAATAGCTAAGTCATTCATAGTTGATCATCCTACAACATTCCACTCATTTCACTTTGCATCTAGTATATGTAAATCTTTCTAGGTTTTTCTGAGAGCATCCTGCTTGTCATTTCTTATAGCACAATAGTATTTCATCACAATCATATATAACAACTTGTTCAGCCATTCTCCAATTGATAGGGTAAAGAATTTTTAAGAAGGCATAGGATTGGTGGAGAAGAATATTGGGGCATAAATTAAGAGAAGGGAAAAAGCTACATGGTAATTTGAAGTGGAAAAATTGCAGGATGTGTTCAAACATTTTTCTCTGGTAGAGTGAAGATTGTGGATAGAGAGTTATAATGAATAAAGGCTGTCAGATAAAGAGAGGAGCAATTGACAGAGGGTCCTAAATCCACAGTCTTGTACTTTATAGTATCCCTGTTTTTGGCCCTCTCTTTGTATAAAGAAGAAGTCTGAATTATTATGGTATTAGAGATAAAATATGTTGATGTTATATATTAACATTATATTAATATTATAATAATTATATATAATATGTCATGATATATTATATATAATTATATATTATAATGATAATATATCATTATAATATGTATAATAAGATTATACATATGTTTTATGCATTTCTGAGTTTCTAACATTTTCTTTGTCATACACTGCTGGCTTTTACCTATTGTCTGAGGCTTCAAAAAATTCTCATGAAATTTCTTATGCTGACCCACAACGTATTGAAATCATGATGGAGAAAGTCACAATGTATAAGGGATAACTATATTTAGTTTAACAAACATTTGAACATTCAACCTATTTGTCAATCAACAAAATTTTATTAAGCTCCTACTATGTGCCATCATAAATACAAAAACAAACCAGTCTCTGCCCTAAAGAGACTTACATTCCACTGGAAGGAGAAAGGGAGAAAATCACACATACACAAGTAAATATGACATCTATACAAAGTAATTTTGACAGGCAGATGTTGCATAGTAGATAGAGGGCAGGATCCAGAGGCAGGAAGACCTGAGTTCAAATCTAACTGCACATACTTAGTGGTTGTGTGACTCTGGCAAGTCACTTGATCTCTTTATACCTCAGTTTCCTTATTTGTATAATGACAGCACCTACCTCATGGGATTGTTGTGAGGATAAAATGAGATCTAGCCCTGTTTCTGTGACTGGAGTTAAAAGAAACTGCTTATGGGTGAACAAAGTTGCATGAGCATGCAGAACATGGGGATTTCAATTATAGGTTGGCTTATCACTTAGGGAGATCACCCAGCCTCAGTATGCATAGCCACAAATGAAACAAAACAAGACATTTTATGTGCAGAAAACTCAGATATTCCCTCCAGAACCCAGATGGAATGACACAGTGAATCAGATCGGCTTAGCTTCCATTTTCAGATAGACTAAGAAGCCACCCTGACTCCAGAGAGCTGAAAGATTCCTTTTTCTTCTCTTTTGTCCTTCTCAGCCTTGACAGGGGGAGCCAGACAGTAACAGGCCTGAGCAAGCTTAGCACTCTCCTCCATTTAGACAGTGCTGAAAAGGTATTCTTGAAAGGGCTGACTCTTAGAGCTTGGATGGCTTTTGAAGTGTTCCACCATTCAGGGTCTTGGGCTCTCATTCTGCACATCTTAGCAGCTGTCATCACTATAGAATAGACTTCTGGTATCTTTGATATGTGAATGAAAGCTGTGCATAAGGTAGGAATTGGCAGTGACAGGTACAAGGTAATAAGGAGGCTGATGCTGTGATGTTGGCTTCAAGAAAATGGCATCAGTGATAGAGTGAAGGACTAGTGAGCCTGGTGAAAGCTAAGGCAGTATGCCCTTTGACCCATAAATATCACTTCTAGGACTGTATTCCAAAGAGATCACAAAAATGGGAAACGGTTCCACATGTACAAAAGTATTTATAGCAGCTCTCTTTGTGGTAGCAAAGAACTGAAAATTGAGGGAATGCCCATCAACTGGGGAATGGCTGAACAAGTTGTGGTATATGAATGTAATGGAATACTATTGTGCTATGAGAAATGATGAACAGGAAGATTTCAGAGAGGATTGGAAGGACTTATATGAAGTGATGTTGAGTGAAAGGAGCAGAATCAGGAGATCATTATACACAGGAACAGCCACCGTGGGCGAGGACTGTTTCTGGTAGACCTAGCACTTCACAGCAATGCAAGGACCTAAAACATTCCCATAGGACTCAAGACAAAATGCCTTCCACATTCAGAGGAAGAACTATTGAATGGGAATGCAGAATGAAACCGAATATTTTCTCTTGTGTTGTATTTTGTTTTGATTTGGTTTTTCTCATGGTTTCTTCCATTCGTTTTGATTCTTCCATGCAACATGACTAATGTGAAAATGTAGTTAAGAGGAATGCATATTTAGAACCCATACAAGATTGCATGCCATCTCAGGGAGGGAGGAGAGAGGGAGGGGGAGAAATATCTAAGACTTATGAAAGTGATTGTAGAAAACTGAAAACAAAGAAATTAATTTTTAAAAAAAGCTAAGGCAGTGTCAGTGACTGTGAGCTGAAAAAGGAGCATAGAATCCTAGACCTAGGCAGTGAAAAAACTGAGGCTAAGGGAGGTTGTTATAAGTGACCTGCCCAAAGTCATGCAGGTTGTTGGTATCAGAGGAAGGACCTGAACAGAAGGAATCAGGAGAGAGGGTTAGACCACAGCACTGCTATCAATAGTGGTTAGGTGGCACAGAGTACCAGGCCTGGAGTCAGAAAGACCTATGATCCTGGGCAAGTCGCTTTATACTGTTTGCCTCAGTTTCCTCATCGGTAAAATGAGCTGGAGAAGGGGCAAACCACTCCAGTATCTTTGCCAAGAAAGCTTCAAATAGAGTCATGAAGAATCAGACATGACTGAAATGACTGAACAACAACCACTACCAATGAAGATTTGATGCCTAGAGTCAAGAAGACTTGAGTCGAAATTTGGCCTCAGACACTTCCTAGTTGTATGACCCAGAGCAAGTTACTTAATCTCTTTGTGCTTCAGTTTCCTTATCTTATATTTTCTTAAATTCTGTCTTTTCCTCAGCTGTAAAATGAGGTGAATAATAGCACCTACTTCTTAGGGTTGTGGTGAAGATGAAATGAGATAGTATTTGTAAAGTGATTGTATAGTGCCTGGCACATAGTAGGTGCTTAATAAATACTTGTACTCTCCCGTGCTGCCCTTGTAAAGAAGGTTCTGTGGGCATTTTTATTCTCCAGACACTAGTATGACATGAAACACTGTCATACTGAGGAGCGGGAGTAGATGCAGAGATAGATAACATATAGCCCCTGTCCTCAGGGAGCTTACTCCCTGGATAGATTGCAAGTTCTTTGAGGGCAGGGTCTGTGTACTTTTGTCTTTGTATTTCCACCACCTAGCACAGTGCTTGGCACATAGTAGGCATTTGATAAATACTTGTTGTTTTATTGAAGTCTAGAAGGAGAGTTAAGACATACACACATACTTGAAATATGAAATGGAATATGACAAATGCACAAGAGAGGTACAAACAAGGTACAAACAAGGTCTGTAGGAAGAAGAGGTTACTTTCAGCTGGGAAATATTTTCTCCCTCTTCCCGACCTATGAAAATCCCACTTACCCCAAAAGCTTAGCATCCTAGAGGTCGGAGCATTTAAGCTGAGCCTTAAGAAAGAATCTGGCCTCACTTACTAGCTGGGTGATCTTGAATTAGTGACTTAACACTGTTTGCCTCAGTTTCCTCATCCATAAAAATGAACTGGGGAAGAAAATGGCAAACTACTCCAGTATCTCTGCCAAGAAAATCCCAAATGGGGTCACAGGGAGTCAGACACAACAGAAAAGCATCATTTCCAGGCTTTGTGCTAAGCACTTTATAAATATCTCATTTGATTGATATAAATTATCTCATTTGATTCTTGCAACAGTCCTGTTGGGTAAGGCACTGCTGTATTCTGCATTTTACAGTTGAGGAAACTGAGGCAAACAGAGGTTAAGAGACTTGTCCAGGGTCACACAGGTAGTGAGTGTCCAAGGTCAAATGTGAACTCAGGTCTTCCTGACTTCACTTCAGAACTCTATCTACCCACTGTGCCACCTAGCTGCATAATATGACTTTGGGGCTGCAAAGAACTCAAGAGTAGTTGGCCACAGATAGAGATCCCTGTAGTAGGTGATCTTTATGGTCCTTTCTAAATACTAATTATCAGTACATTCCTTCACAATCAAAGAAATCCTCCTCACCCACCCACGACTACCCCCTAGAGTTCCCTATGCCCAGTGAAATCACAGGGTTGGTCCCTATCTCTGTTGAGGGCAGGGATTATTTCATTTTTGACTTTGTATTCCTAGTGCCTAGAACAATGCCTGGCATGTAATGAGTGGTTAATAAATACTTGTTGAATGATTATTATTTGTGATTATTTTATGTGAGGGAACAGTTATTAGATGGATCAGGGACATAGGACCTTGCCTACAGATTTGTAAGTATGTGTGCATGTATATATGTAGCCTCACCAGCATTTGGCAGTCAAGTTATTAATCACTGGCCCTTTCTTCTACTTACTTTCTCAGTCATTTGCCCTCTCAGGATTAGTCTCCACCCCCAGTTCTTATTCATTTATCCAATCTATTACTGACCTACACAATGATTGAATTAAGTAGATTAATTACTTGTCACAGGCAAAATAACACAGCTTGGTTTGATGGAAAGAGTACTTGATTTGGAGTCCATTTTGACTTTAGTTCAAATCCTCTCTTTGCTACTTACTGCCTCTCTGACCTTGGGCAAATCCCTTAACCTTTCTGGGCCTCAGTTTCCTCATCTGTCGAGATTAGATTAGATGACACCCCTCAACGTTTTTGGATCTAAATTTATGATCTGCTTATACAACTAACAGCTCTTAGCTGTTGCGTAGTTGAAACATGAACTAACTCAGCAAGACTTAATCAGAAATCTTCCAAGCTTTTTATATGTGATATGTTGTTGTTCAGGTGTTCTTCAGTCACATCCAGTTCTTCATGACCATATCTGGAGTTTTCTTAGCAAAAAAAAAAAAAAAACAAAAAAACCAACAAAAACCTGGAGTGGTTTTCCTCTCCAGCTCATTTTATAGGTGAGGAAACTGGGGTAAACAGGGTTAAGTGACTTGCCCAGGGTCACCCAGCTAGTAAGTATCTAAGGCCAGATTCGAACCCAGGAAGATAAGTCTTCCTAATTCCAGGCCTGGCATTCTATCCACTGAGACATCTAGCTGTACCTAGCCATTTGGTACATAGCAGAAATTTAAGTGTTTCTTTCCTTTCCCACCCCTATTTTGTTGAGATGAATATATAATTTGATTATCATGCCCTTGTAGAGTAAAACAAAGACATAGAAATGGTAGTAATAGAAATTGAGTAAGAGAATCTTAAAACAAACCTGATCTAGCTCGAACCGACCCCCACCCCATTTTAAATTCGAATGAACAGAGAAATGGAGTGACTTGTCCAGCTTGTTAATGGTTGAGTCTGAAGTAAAATCTAGCTCTCCTAATCCTACAGCAGAATTTTTTCTACTATGTTGTCTTCAGTACATATATTTCAAGGTTCATGTGGACAAACTGTCTCATGAACATTCATTTATTTAACTTCAGAAAGAATGGGTCAGACATCACTTTCCCTGTGTTATTGTGGACAAGAAGAAACATGATTTCCTTTAAGTCCCAACTAAAATCCCACCTTCTACAGGAAGCCTTTCCCAACCCGTCTTAACTCTAGTGCCTTCCCTCTGTTTATTATTTCCTGTTTGTCCTGCATATAGATTGCTTTGTATATATGTGTTTTCATATTGTCTCCCTCATTAGAATGTAAGCTCCTTGGAGGCAGACATTCTCTTTTGTCTCTTTCAGGATCCCCAGCACTTATCCTGGCACATAGTAGGAATTTAATAAATGTCAATTGATTGATTTAGGGTCAGAGAATGAAGAATTGAACTTAGTGATCCAGATACCCAATAAAAATTTTTTTAAGAATCTGTGTACCATGCTCCTTACTTCTCAAGGTAGCTGGGACACCCAAACAGGCCCTGCCCTCCTCCTCCTCTCCCTTCCCACCCCCATGTCTTTCAGGCTCTGCTTACCGAATTTGTGCCTAGGATCTGCAGATTGGGCTTCTCAGACTCCAACAGCTTGGCCACCATCTTGAGGAAGCTTTCTACAAAGAGGTTGATGCTTTGACAATGACAGGCCATAAGCAGCTGGTCCAGAGCCTCCATTGCGATGCACACGTAGCTGGGGAGAAGAAGCATCATGGATATCATTGCAGTCTAGAAGCTCTGTTCAATGCTTCCATGGACTTTGGAAGCCTGAGGCAGCTCCCAGGAGAAAAGAGGTTCAGGCCTTCTTATTCTAACTCCAATGAATGAGACATACTATTTGATAAAGGATAGGAGTCAGAAACATTAACCCTGAATTCTTCCAAGGTCACTCAGTACCTTAAGATTAAACACCCCCATTTCCTTCAGTCATCTTATGGCATTCACTCAAGGCTTTTCACCACGCTGGCTGCACTCCATCAGTTTATCAATACCCTTCTTAACCTATGGTACCCAGAACTGAACACAATACTTCAGATGAGACCTGACAAAGGAACTTTCACCTCCTCATTCCTAGAATCAGAGGTTAGGGAAGGGAAGTGGTTAAAGAGATATGGCCTTTTGTCTTTCAGTTATGTCCCACTCTGCATAACCCCTTTTTGGGGGGGTTTTCTTGGCAAAGATTTTGGAGTGGTTTGCCATTTTCTTTTCCAGCTCATTTGACAGATGAGGAACTGAGGTAAATAGGGTTAAGTGAATTGTTCAGGGCCCCACAGCTAGTAAATGTCTGAGGCCAGATTTGAACGCAGGAAGAGGAATCATGCTGACTCCAGGCCCAGTGCTCTATCCACTACAGCATCTAGCTGTCCATGATTTTGTCTAGCTCCCTGACATCAGGTAAGTCAAATATTATTGCCATTTTATAGATAATATAACTGAGGCCCAGAGGTGTTAAAGTTTCCTATAATCCTAAATGCTACACCTAAAGTCACATAGCTAGCAAATTATTTGGAGTAGAGACTAGAATTCAGTCCTCTTGATTTTTAATGCAATCCTCTTTCCCCTGTATCATTTCACTAGCAGACTGATATAAATACTTAACACTGAGGCAAGACCTAGCTTTTAACCATACTATTCCTCCCTCTCCAAGCCATACCCCTGCCTCTCCAAGTCTTAACCCACAAACCTCTTCACCAGTAAGCTTACTTCACCTCATGGACTTTACATATTGTTCATAGCCTCCAGCCCTGGGGATTCTCTCTCTCTCTTTTGGAACTTTGGCTTTAAGGAGGACCTCTAGGCCAGCATGTCCTCATTCCTCTCTAAGCTGCAGCTAACTCTCTAGATTTTCTCTACAATGCCCCATTCAGGTAATTTCATCTCCACCACCATCTCCTTTTCAGTTTTTTGTATTATCTCCTCCCTCCCATTAGAATATAAACTCTTTGAGGGTAGGAAATATCTTTTTTTTTTTTTTGCTTGTATTTGTATTTCCAGAATTTAACCTATGCTTGGCACAAGTAAGTGTATAAAAAATGTTTGTTGACTTGGGAAAATATATGAAATATGGAATTCAAACCAGTTAAAGAGTTTATATATGTATGTATATATATATTTTTTACATTTATATGGTGCTTTAACATTTGCTAAGCACCGTCTATTATTTCACAATAATCCTATGAGAAAATTACTATAAGTATTATTATCCCCATTTTAACGATGAAGAATAGGAGGTTCTGAGAGTTGGTCACTACCCATCTCATCCAATACACATTTATTAAGTACTTACTATGTGCCAAGTAGAGGCATCTAGATGACTCACAGGATAGAGCCCTGGACCTGGAGTCAGGAAAACCTGAGTTCAAATTCAGCCTCACAGACACTTATTAGCTGTGTGACAAGTTACTGAACCTTCAGTTTCCTCTACTGTAAAATGGGGTAACAATAGTGCCTACCTCCCAGGGTTGTTGTGAGGATTAAATAAGATAATATTTGTTTCATGGTGTACAATTCCTCCCTATTCTTGTGCTTAGCACTATACCTAATACATGGTGGGTACTATATAAATGTTCACTCCGTTCTCCTTTCCTCTTAACCACTCCCTTAAGTATCTGTCCAAGGTGACAAGTAATAAATAACATGGTTGGCATTCAAATTCATGTCGTCTGTCTCCAAATCCAGATATTTTAAGACAGGGAAGCTTTCATACTGATTTGCCAAATTTAGCCATTCAATTTTTAAAATAAAGAAAAAACACAAGTATTTCTTCTGCAACACATGGAAGGGGGAGTCGTAAGAGAAGAAAGGAGGATAGAAAATTACAGGATCAAAGGATTCTAGCTCTAGAGTTAGAGGGTCCTCAGAGGCCATTGAATCCAACTCTTTCATTTTACAGATGAGAAAACAAGTCCGGAAACACTAAGTGACTTGCCAAAAGCTATAAAGAGGGCAGCTCTAAAGAGTGGTGACGTTGATAGAGTGCTAGGCTTGGAGTCTGGAGGACTGAGTTTAAATCCAGTCTCAGAAGTTTCCTAGCTGTGTGACTCTGGGCAAGTTACTTAACCTCAGTTACCTTAGTTTCCTCATTTCTAAAATGAGCTGGAGAAGGAAATGGCAAACTACTCCAATATCCTGATTGTCAAGAAAACTCCATGGACAATGGCCTGCAGGGTCACAAAGTGTTGAATACAACCGAATATGAAGGTAGTAAGTGGCAAAGCCGGGATTTGAACCCAGGCCCTCTGACTTCAGGGCCAATGCTCTTTTCATTGTACCTGCTTTGATGTATTCTCAATTAGTTCCTAAAACCTATAGATGAGAACAAAAGTCATCATCTACAAGACCTCATTCTCCCAGTTTCAATTTTCTTCAAATCTATGGAGCAATGTTTTCCCGACTCTATTTCCCATATCTATATTTATGTGTCTCATCAAGGACTGAGAGATCTGCTCAAGCAGTTAGTGACAAGAGTCAGCAAGGTGCAGACACAAGCTTGGGAAAGGGCAGTCTACACCCTTGTAATTTCTTTTCCTCTTACCTGCACTCATACTACATTCCAGGTTCGTTGGTAGACACTAGAGATAGGAAGGCCAGAAGTTTATTGGGGGATATAACACATGCTCACATAAGTGGACACAAAATATGTAAAAAATAATACATGGTATTTAGTAAAATCCCATATGATGATCACATGGATCTTCATAGTAATCAGATTCAAATAATTCAATTCACTTAAATCTCTGATTCTTAGCATTGGCACCTGCCATGGTTACCCCTCTCCTACCCAGCCCCCAATCTCTGGAAGCTCAGGTACCACTTTCTACATGAAGCCTTTCCTGCTGCTGGTGCCCTCCATCCCCCAAGAGCATCATATTTAATTGTTGCTTAGTCATTGTTTTCAGTGGTGTACAATTCTCCATAACCTCATTTGGGGTTTTCTTGGCAAAGATACTGGTATGGTTTGCCATTTCCTTTTTCAGCTCACTTTATACATGAGGAAACTGGCAAACAGGGTTAAGTGACTTGCCCAGGGTCACAAAGTTAGCGTCTAAGGAGGGATTTGAACTCAGGTCTTTCTGACTCCTGGTCCAGTGCTCTATCCACTGTACCACCTCAATGCCCAATTTGGGCAGGTGCCATCTATGAAATCAAGTAATCTAACCTTCCTCTGGAGAACCAGAGTAAAGGTTACCCTCAAAGAAATGTATCATGATAGAAGGAGATAGATTAGCCCAGGGATGCGGAACCTGCAGCTTCGAGGCCACATGTGGCCTTGTAGGTCCTTGGGTGCAGCGTTTTGACCGAGTCCAACTTTTACAGAACAAATTCTTTTATTAAAGGGATTTGTTATGTGAAGTTCAAATTCAGTCAAAGGGCCGCACTTGAACACTTAGAGAGCCACATGTGTCCTCAAGGCCACAGGTTTCCCACCCCTGGGCTAGTCATATGTCAAGAGCAAGGGCCAGTCTGTGTGTCTTTCTGGTATGCTTGTGATGTTAAGAAAAATCAAGGAAAGCTCCCAGCCTCCTGAATAGACTTTTTTACATTCAGCTTCTGGGAGGACATGAACAGGAATCATAGGGGATGGACAGATATGAATGGGTTATGTTCTTCCCTCTGCATCACTGAAGGAAACATTGACATTGTTTTTTGATCACAGAGGCATTTGAGTAATTGCTAAGATTCACATACCTATCAAAGCAATTCTATGCTAAAATTGAATGGAGTGGAGGAAGCATCCAGGTACAACTTGGTTTCTTCATCTTACAACTACATTTCTAGCTTGGAGAGCTCGTTGAGGGGCAGGTAAGGTTTGATTAATTTTTATCTTCATATCCTCAAACCCTCGCATAAGCCTGGTCCGTAGTACAGGAGGTGCTTAATAAATGTTTGTTGATTGATTAATTATTGACCAGTACTCAGTTTAAACCTATGTTTCCCTACTGAGCTTTCAGAAGAAAACTTATCTTTCTTATTATTACCCCTTTCTCCTAGGCAAAAGCTCAAGATTAAGACTTGCCAGGCAGGCAGAGGAAGTCAGAGCAAAGCTAGCATAGGTAGCCCTGCCCCTTGAGTTGAATCCTCCAGGGTTTTAGCCTGTCTGCCTCAGTTTCCTCATCCATAAAAAGAGCATAATAAGATCATCAATCCCCCAGGGTTGTTGTGAAGATAAAATAATACCTATAAAGCACTTTACAAACTTTGAAGTGCTATAGAATCCTCATTATTATTATTCTCCTGTGGGTCAGGGTCTTCATATTTCACATTCCTTGGATCCTGGGCAAAGGAATGGGTTGTGGGTATCCTGAAGACATTTAACAGGGGTTCTTAACCTTTTTGTGTGTTCTGTATCCTTTGGGAGTCTGGTGAAGCCACTTCTCAGAAAAGCATTTTTAAATACATGGGATTACCAGTCAAAATGAGAAAAAAATCAGGAATCTTGGGGGAGGGGGATTTACAGCAAGCTTCTTTTATAAAAGCCTCATTTCTCAAACATATAGGGCATAGAGGGAACTGAGAAACTGCATAAAATCAAGAAACATTCTCTAACTGATAAATGATCAAATGATTTAAACAGGCAGTTTTCAGAAGACAAAATCAATATTATCAATAGTCATAATAAAAATGCTCTAAATCACTAATAATTAGAGAAATACTCATTAAAAGAGCTCTGACATACCACCTCACACCCATTAGATTGACTAACATGACAGAAAAGGAAAGTGACAAATGCTGGAGGGGATGTGGGAAAACAGGAACAACCATGCACTGTTGGTGGGGGCTGTGAACTGGTCTAATTGTTCTATGAACAATTTGGAGCTATGACCAAAGGGCTATAAAACTGTTCATTTACCTTTGACCCAGCAATACTGCTACTAGGTATATACGCCAAAGATTTTTTAAAAAGGAAAATGACCCGTTATTTACAAAAGTATTTCCAGGAGCTCTTTTTGTGATGGAGAAGAATTGGAAACTGAGATTCACATCAATTGAGGAATGGCTGAACAAGTTGTGGTTTATGATTATAAGGGAATACTATTGTGCTATAAGAAATGGTGAGCAGAATAATTTCAGAAAAACTTGAAAAGACTTACATGAACTTAGGCAAAGTGAAGTGGGCAGAATATTGTACACAGTAACAGCAATCCTGTAATGATGATCAATTGTGAAAGACTTAGTTACTCTGCTTGATACAATGATACAAGACAATTCCAAAAGATTCATGATGAAAAATACTATCCACCGCCAGAGAACTGACGGGCTCCACACACAGATTGAAGCATTTTTTTCCCTTTATTTTTCTTGCTTTTTTTTCACAGCATGACTAATATGAAAATGTTTTACATTATTTCATATGTAAAATGAGTATTGTATTTCTTTCCTTTTCAGTGGTTGGGGGGAAGAGAATTTGAAACTGAAAATTTTAAAAGAAAAATAAGTTAAATAAATAAAACAAAGAAAACCACTTATATTGAAATATATTTATCAAAATATTCTTTTAAAATATGTTCACAGACTTTCAGCAATGCATATTTGAATAGGAGGAAGTCTCTACAATACAACAAAATATTCACAGCAGTGCTTTTTTTGAATAATATTTTACTTTTTCCCAATTGTCTATAAAAATAATTTTTTAATATTTTTAAAATTTTTGAATTTCAAATTCTCTTTCTCCTTGCCTAAGATGGTAAGCAATTTAATGTAGATTATACATGTGCAATTATACAAAACATATTTCCATATTAGTTGTGTTGTGAAAGAAAACACAGACAAAAAACTCCACAAAAAATAAAGCGGAAAAATAATATGCTTCAATCTGCATTCAGACTCCTTCAGCTCTTTCTCTGGAGGTGGATAGCATTTTTCACCATGAGTACTTTGGAATTGTGTTAGATCATTGTATTGGTGAGAAAAACGAAGTCATTTACCATTGTTCATCTTATAATATTGCTGTTACTGTGTATAATTTTCTCCTGGTTCTGCTCATTTTACTTTGTATCAGTTCATATAAATCTTTCCAGAGTTTTCTAAATTCATCTTGTTCATTATTTATTACAGCACAATAGTATTCCATTACAATTATATACCACAACTTGTTCATCCATTCCCCAGCTGATGGACATCCCCTCGATTTCAATTCTTTGTTACCACATAGTAACAAAGCTTTATAGTAACACTTGTTTATGGCAGCAAAGAACTAGAAACAAAGGAAATGCCCATAAAGTGGAGATGGTTAAACAGGTTAAGATACACAAATGTAAAGGAATATTACTGTGTAATAAGAAGTGACAAGTATGATGAATATTGAGAATCATGGAAGGATTTATATGAACCGATGCCAAGCAAAATAAGCAGAGCTAAACAAACAATATACACAATGTTTAATAATGGAAATGAAAATTACATCACAAAATAATAAAAAATAAATGTTACAGAAGTATAAAGAATAGTAATGACCTCCAAGAAGAGATATAAGAGGTCACCCTCACCACATTCTTTTGCAGAAATGGGGAGGTTCACAAGTGTGGTACATTGTACATATTTTCAGGCTTTTTTCTACATACTGATGATTTATTTTCCTCTAAAAATGTTATTTGCTACATGGAAAACCTCTCTGGGAAGGAGGAGGGAAAGGAATACTAGAAGAAATTTTGGTGATATAAAGAAAACCTAACAAATATCAGTAAAAATGTATTTATCCTTGAGTACAAGGTGCTCAGCAGTTAGCCCTCAAGTAGTGTGTGGACAGACCCAACCTACTAAATACTACAAGTGCTCCTTTTAGTGATACTAAAATTACTAAATTTTAGTAATTTATGCTAGATGTAGTGCTACTGCTATTATTTCTTGGCCTGTGGCTATTAGATTACACAGTTAGGCTCTTACAGAATAACAGGAAACATGTAAATACAGACAGTCATGGACTCTGGCTGCTTTGTATTCCTTCCCATGGAATATATCTTCCTTCCCATCCATCCCCCACCTCCTCCCCTAATTTATTATAGGCTGCCTAGTGCACACCTAGGCTTCACTATAAATTCCACTGTCCACATAGAATGTAGAAACAGCTGTGCCCACTTCTGGAGCCAGGCAGTGACTCAGGGAGGCAGGAGGAGTGGGGGAGAAGGAGGTACCTCTACTGACTAGTCATTAGAAAGCCTTGAATCTTCAGTCTATCCAATCAGCTACTGAACATCTCATCATCATCATCACTACCAAAGGCATCACTAGGCAAAGGAATGAGCCTTAACTTTTGACCTTTCTTCTTCAAGGATGCCCTTGAACTTTGGGTAGGAAAGCAAAGGGAAGAACAAAGACAAGACAACAAAGAGGGCCAAGGTTAAGCGGATTCCTGTTCTCCAAATATTCACAACTCAAGTCCCTGGTGGTAAAGGTTAAGGGGACTTCAAATACTTGGATATTTGAAGACTTATGTTTTATAAGTTTCACTGATGTCTTTTGTTTTTATATCTCAAGTCATTTTAAGAAGTAACTCACTCCCTTACCCTCAGTACCCAGCTGACCCCTCCCTTGTTGGGGTTTTTTTTGGACCACATCTATGATTTCATTGATATGGAGAACTTTTACCATGGAAACTTCCTTCGCCAATTCAAGTCAACACCTGTTCTTCAATACATTGTCTGAGAAACGTGCCTAGGGTCAGAATCAGGAAGTGAACTTAGGCCTTCCTCACTCTAAAGCAGACTCTATCACTCCTTGGCTGCCACCATTTGTTCTTTTACCCCCAAGGACAAGCCCTAATCACATTGTTCTTAATATCAAGTGAATGATTTTGAATTGAGAGAAATAGTTAACAACCAATGATTTAAGGAGATTCAGAGGTTCCCCTTTTCTAAGCTCCTGACTACAAATGTTCAGTCTCTTCAAGGACCTTAGTGATAATGAGATTGAATTAACTTTCTTAACCATGTTGTTCAGACCCCACCCAGGTGGGGAAGCCATTGTGTTCTACTCAGATTTGGTTGGGGATAAATTCTTTGAATAGATTACCCAAGCCTGGGAAGTGGAGTAGGGGTGGTCTGGGTATAGAAATAGTCTCTTTTGGCTATGAGTCACTTTTTGTCCCTCATTATAATATTCATTCTCTCATTAACTGTTAACCAATCAAAGTTGATTACTACCGTTGGGAACACCCCTTTTCCAAGGGGTATATAAGCCACAAGTGTGCAGTCATGATTGCCTTTGGCATTTGAGGGTGCCCTTCATTCTTTTACCCAGAAATTATGCCTCTTGAACTTTGTAAACATCACAGAAGGCCTCGACTTGGGATAAGGAAATTTATAGGCAACAACAACAACAAAATAATGGAGGCATTGGTTCAAAATTCCCTGGGAAGGGTTTGTTTGTTTTTTTTAAAAAGAGATCTGGGCCATCTGAATCATCTCCCAGAGCCCTTATAAATTTTAAGAAGGCAACGGAAATTACTGTTAATTAAATGTTGAATGCTTATACTAGCTAGCATGCTGTCACTTTTCTTTATGTATTCTAAGTATGCTTTACAACACATCAGGGCCCCTCATATAATCAATACATATCTACATTTATGCCCATTTTATTAGACTGGGAGTACAAATGTACTCTTTTAAATGATAATTAGGGTTTATAGCTGCTGTATCTTTGCATTTATGTTGCTTGTATTCATGATTTATTTGATGCGGAAGCCTTAATCATGAATGCAACCTCCAATTATAATAATGTTCCTATGGAGAAATAGAATTTGATTTATGTTTTACTTTCTAGGAACCCACAGTGGAATAAGATGAGAACTGCTTGTGCAGGCATAGGAAGGTAAGGTAGGAAATAAAAGAAAAGGAAAGATAGGCACCAAGATCTAGGGGCAGATATAGGGTTAGACACACAGAGAGAGATAAGGAAAGAATGAACAGTATGGGGAAAAAAGAAGACTGATAAAAAGAAGACTCATAAAATGGTGATTATATTCATTAAATCGATAGTCCAGTTAATTAAAGAGGGAGAACTAACTCCCCTAAGAATTGTCACTCCAAGTGTACCTCGCTAAGACCCTATATCTCCAACCCTAACTCCTTTGTCCAGGCTACTTTTTCCATTCTGATCATCTCCCCCTGTAGAGATACTATCCCACTGACCAATTTTGTGCTTGACACCACCCCTACCACCACTGCTCCCCCTTCTTTTACCCCAATTCTCAATTTTGCTTACTTTGTCAAACTCTTACTTCACTGAATTTTCCCAGTTTCCTACATCCACTGGCAATGTTGAGTGGGATATATAGTCACTCCTCTACATGTAGACTTAAAAAAAAATCTTGAGCTCCTGTGTCATAGCAGCAAAGCAATAGTAATCAACACTTTATAAAAAATTAAATTTTATTTTTTCAATTTATAATTGCCTTTGCCTGTGCTTCTTGCTAAGATATAGGTGAGTTGACTGAACTTCCAAGACAATCAGATAAAGATGGAGCAGGTTTGATAGGGACAATAGTAAATTTGAGTCTGAACAGGCCACAGGTACTCTCATTGATAGCTATATACATGGAGTGGAGAGGAATGCTAAATGACGCAAACAGAAAGATAACTTACACTCAAGACCTGGTGATAGAAATAAACCCAAAACAATGCTTGCCTTAAGAGATAGCTAACAAGTCACCAGAATCCTAGGTCAGGCCTGCTGGTATGTCTTCAATGAATAATTGAGACGTACCTGATAAGTGCCCTCACACTGTGGCTCTAACCACACTCTAGTAAGAAATCAGTGCTCCACTTCCTCACACTGCTTACCCATATCTATGGCGGCCTACATCACGGATCAGCCTTTCGGAGAGGTAGGCACCAATCCGGTCTAGCTTCTCTGGAGCTGAGAGGGCATAGAAGGTCAGTTTCTCCATGTTGGTTTTCACGAGGCCATCCTATAAAGACAGACGGTACATAGTCATACTTACCATGCTTACACCTAGGAAAGCTCTTGAATCAAAGTGTAAATAATAATGACCTAGATTCATTGAACACACCATTGGGTGATAGGTTGAAATGTGATAGAACATCTCACCACCTTAGCAATGACCCACAAAGTCTGAAATGGGGTGAAGCAGTATAAAGAGAATACCATAATTCCTGGAGTCAAGGCTGTGAAATGCATAACAATGAGGCTATTTTAGAGGCTCTACCCCTCCCCATTCTCACAGCAGGAAGATTTCTTCTGTTTCTGATCATTAATATACATGTGTTTATTTACTTATCTATCCATCCATCTATTCATCTATCCATCTATTTATCTATCTGTCCATCTATCTGTTCATAATTTCATGACCAGTGCTCTAGGTCTAGAAGTAGGTGGATGATGCAGGATACCAAATATCTAATGGAGGGCAATTTTAAAGCAAGAGTAGGTAGGATTGATCTCCTATGCCTTCCCCTGACCTCCAATATGCTAGATTTAGTTCCTTTGCCTGTGCTGCAACTTGGCTTCTTTTCTATCAATCAGGAAGCCTCTTGTTTGAATGGTAGGTTTTAAACACAGTGCTGGACTTGGATTTAGGAAGACTTGGACTCAAATCCTGTCTCCGACTTTACTAGGTCTGTGACCAGGGACAAGTCACTTAAGATAACATACAATATATTTAAATGCTTATTATGTACCAGGTACCAGGCTGACTTAAGCTCTCACAGTCTCAGTTTTCTCATCTGTAAAATGGGGATTATGAATAACTGCAGATCAGACCTTATATAGTTGTGAGACTCAAATGGGATCATATAAAGCATTCTTCAAATGTCATTCATTATTGTTATTGGCGCTGTAATTTTATCACTATATAATTAGTGAACAGGCTATTTCCATTCTCCCAACCAAAGGAAAACAATGAAAGTAGTACAGAGTTCCCACTACTCAAAAATAAGAATAAGTCAATGTGATCAATGCCAACCCCAAAGTTCACAAAAATAGTCCTATTCCTTACAGGTCAATAATTGGATTGTCTGTAAACACTCAGAGATAAAAGGCTCTAAGGAGACATGCTGGCAGAAATAGAGATCTCCACCAAGCAGTCTTCCCAGGCTCAGGCTTTCTCTATTATTCCAGAAGGATGAGGGGAGTCATCATACCAGCATCTGACAGAATGCCAGATGCGAGCATTTGGGGGAAGCTAGTAACAGGTGGTATGATATAGGGAACAGATTTGCTTTGCTCAGCTCCAAAGGGCTGAACTAGGAAAAATGGGTGAAAATTGGAGGTCGATTTTGACTTAAATAAAAGGAAAATCTAGCATTGAGATTTGCCAAATGATCTACTTGTCACTGAAGACCCATAATCAGAGCCAGATTACAACTTTTCAGAAATATTGTAAAGGTGGATTTATGTAGGAGAATAGACTAGATCAAGGGTGGGGAACCTGCAGCCTTGAGGCCACATGTGGCCTTCTAGGTCCTCGGGTGTGGTCTTTTGACTGAGCCCAACTTTTAAGGAACAAATTCTTTTATTAAAAGGATTTATTCTGTGAAGTTTGGATTCAGTCAAAGGGCTGCCCTTGAAGACCTAGAAGGCTACATGTGGCCTCTAGGTCACAGGTTCCCCACTCCAGAACTAGATGAATTACAGAACCACATTAGTTTTAGACTTTGAAGAAATTTAAGTGGCTAGTTAGTCCAACCCAAACCTGAATGGAATTTTCACAGTAACAAGCTGGCAGGAGGCCATCCTCCTTTTGGTTCAAGACCTCTAATGAGGGGGAATACCCTTCCTCAGTCTCAGGTATCCCACTTTTTGGATAGCTCATGGCTTTTGAGGTCCTTTCTAGCTTTGAGATTCTATGGCTCTATGGTAAGAAGGGAGGACAACTTACCTCTGGGTCCTCAGGGAAGATGTTGTCAACTAGTCTCTTGTATCGGGGGCGAAGGGCACCACAACAGCCACACACACCTGGAATGAGAATAAAAGAGTCTTTAAGAAATTCTTCCGGGGGCGGAGCCAAGATGGCGAAGTAGAAAGACGCACATACACATAGCTCTGAACACACAAACCACAGAACGGCTAAAGGGGACCAAGCCAGGGCGAATTCTGCACCCAGAGACCACGAGGTATTGGAGCGAGGGAGATTCCTGCTCCGGAGAGACCTGCGGACCTCTCGCGGGGGTCCTTCGCGCCGCGGACTGGGCGCCGGGACTGGGAGCGGAGTGCGGCCCTGCCGCGGCCGCGACACTGAGGGGAGGAGATCCAAGAGGGCTACGGGGACGGGATCTCCAGCGGCCACGCGGGTCCCCCCACCCACAGAGGGACCTGCAAACCTCTCGCAAAAGGTCCGTCACGCTGCAGACACAGAGCCCAGCCCGGACCGGCGGCGGCGGCCATGGCTCCGAGAGGCACAGATCTGAGAGGGCTCCAGAGGCGGGATCTTCAGCGGCAGCACGGCCCCCCCACCAACAGGTAACTGACGGGGGTGGGTGAGAGAGTCTCTTTGGCGGGTTGAGAGGGGAGTGGGGTGCCCCCAAGGCTCGGGCCCCCCCCGGGAGGTGGGGGCTGAGAGGCAGCTGCGGACGGGGGCTCCCCAAACGGGCAGGAGCCTGGATCCATTGTGGAAGGTCTGTGCATAAACCCCCAGAACTATGCCTGAGAGGCTGCCCTGCTCCTGACCACCTGAACTTAATTCTCACACTGAAAAGCAGCCCTGCCCCTGCCAAAAATCCTAAGGCGGGAAGCAGCATTTGAATCTCAGTCCCCAAATGCTGGCTGGGAGGACCAGGAGGCGAGGTGGGTGTGAGGAGAACATTCAGAGGTCAGGCCACTGGTTGGAGAAAATGCCAAGAAAAGGGAAAAGAAATAAAACTATTGAAGGGTACTTTATCGGAGAAAAGACACTTCCTCCCTTCCTTTCTGATGGGGAGGAACAATGCTTGCCATCAGGCAAAGACACAGAAATCGAGGATTCTGTGTCCCAGCCCACCCAATGGGCTCGGGCCATGGAAGAGCTCAAGAGGAATTTTGAAAATCAAGTTAGAGAGGTGGAGGAAAGACTGGGAAGGGAAATGAGAGGGATGAGGGAGAAGCATGAAAAGCAGATCAGCTCCCTGCTAAAGGAGAACCAAAAAAATCTTGAAGAAATTGGCACCTTGAGAACTAGCCTAACTCAGCTGGCAAGGGAGGTGCAAGGGGCCAATGAGGAGAAGAATGCTTTCAAAAGCAGAATTAACCAAATGGAAAAGGAGATTCAAAAGCTCACTGAAGAAAATAGATCTTTCAAAACTGGAATGGTACGGATGGACGCTAAGGACTTTTCGAGAAAGACAGATATCTCAGAACATACCGCGCAGATTCGAAAAATGGAAGATAATGTGAAATATCTTATTGGAAAAACAACTGACCTGGAAAATAGAATCAGGAGAGACAATGTAAAAATTCTGGGACTACCTGAAAACCATGATCAAAAGAAGAGCCTAGACATCATCTTCCATTAAATTATCAAGGAAAACTGCCCTGAGATTCTAGAACCAGAAGGCAAAATAAATATTCAAGGAATCCGCAGAACACCGCATGAAAGAGATCCAAAAAGAGAAACTCCTAGGAGCATTGTGGCCAAATTCCAGAATTCCCAGGTGAAAGAGAAAATATTGCAAGAAATTCTTCCCAGGCACACTAAGGGCTGGGTGTTGAAGAACAGAGAAGTACATGACTAGGTGATGGGGGTACAAGTAAGAGTTAAAATCAAAGCTAGTTGTCTGCCTTTCACATAGCCTACCCTGACTCAAATACTTCCTGAATTTTGCACAATGCCAAGCTATTTCTTATTCTGGCTTTCTCCTCCCTTTTAACAAGACAAGAAAAAAGGCCTGCATGATGATGCAGATGAGAAGAAGGTTCTCAAGGCAAGCCAGGGACTGGGCTCCTACAAGTAGGACCTTTCAAAGCAATTCAAGCACCACCCCAAAATATAGCAGCAAAACATGCCCCAATTCTGGGACAGGGTTTTAAAACAAACTATTCCACCCTCTCAGTACTCAAATGGATCTGCAGCATCAGTGATTTTGGATGTTCCCTCCAAAGAAGAAGACAGCAAGCCGTCTCCTTTCTGCCCATCCTATATGAATCCTGTCTGTATCCTCCCATAATTTCATCATAAGACATCTACCCAATGTTCTGGAGACTTTCCTCACTTTCTTCTAACATCTGACCATCTACACAGAAAAAACTAGGTGGATGAAGAAAAAAAATCATACAAAATTTTATTCCACTTAGGGAATAAGGGTTTGGATTGGGAGGCTACCCACCTACTGGCTCCATTAAGACATTCATACCCTATTTCTTCATATTCTTCCCATTTTTGCTTTAACTTTTCCTCTCCTCCCTCCAACAACAGCATCCCCTTCCAAACGCAACATTTCATTAGACCATTCTCATTAAGACAATTACTTTGTAAGTTTTTGCTGATTTGAATTCGCCAAAATGTTTGCTCAGAAGGGAGTAATATTAGAAAGGAAAGCTTAGGTCTATTTTTGGTTGATTAACAAGCATCACTAACATTTCTGGAAAAGGGGAGAAATGAAATCTAAAATCTTAATGAAAGTTGGCTTTATTTTTATATCATTATTGATGCTATTATTGTAATAAACCCAACTTTCACAATAAATACTAAGGCATAAGTAAATCTAAAAAAAGACAATTACTTTGTAAATGATGACGAATAACAGATTAATAGTTATTAAAACTTGAAAATGTGCTGGTGAAATTTTTTGCTGTTTATAAAAATAAAGATTTTCTAGTTGGAAGTGATCTCAGGTCAGCCTCTTACCTTATGACATAGAGTCACTCAGCCTCTGCTTAACAGTTCCAACAAACAAGAGCCCCATGCTTAAAAAACAAATCTCACCACATAGAATCATATACTTAACACTAAAAGTTACCTCAGAGGTCATCTTGCCCACCCCTTCATTTTACAGAGGGGAAACTGAGGCAAAGAGCGGTTAAGGGACTTGCTTGAGGCAACATACTATTAACCAATTAAAGATTAATTTGGGTTATAAATCTCCTCTTTTAAAATTCAATGGGTTAATTAAATTTAGTGTCCATGCACACATTAATATGAATTACTTTTGTGTTTCAGTGTTATCATGCTTGCAACAACACGTAACATTTATGTAGTACCTATTACATGCCAAGCACTTTAGTGCTTTACAACTATTATCTCATTCGATCCTCAGAACAACCCAGAGGTAGGTGCTCTTATTATCCTTGTTTTATGGTTGAGGAAACTGAGGAAAACAGAGGCTAACGACTTGTCCAAGGTCATACAGTTAGGAAGTGTCTAAGGTCACATTTGAACTCAGGTCTTCCTAACTCCAGGTCCAGAACTCTGTCCACTGCACTGCAAACTGCTGATGACACAGTGAATATCATACTGTGATAATATTATCTGATAAATCAACACCTAAGATCAAGGATAAGAGTGAACCAGGAGTTTGGCTTGAAAGGTGGGTTTACTGGGTTCATGTTTCACTTTTATACGTTGAACTTTGGAAAAATCACTTATCCTTGATAGGATCAGTTTCCTCATCTATAATATAGTCTCTGAGGTAATGTTCATTTCTAAATCTATGATCCTGTTGTCAAGTCCTGAAATAAATCAAATTCATAAGTAGAGGAATAAGGTATCGTTAACAAAGATAACAGAGTTACAACCTACCACCCTGGGGGATGCCCCCTCAGGAGACTTACAGGAGAGGGTCTTATAGTTTTAGGAGAAAAGGGGGAGGGGTCACATTAGGTAGTGAGGTGTCATCATCAGACCCCAGCTGCTCTTGGAACTCTGGGCACTTTGCTCTGTGGGCTTTTTAAAAAAATTCTTCATGATCTAACGCCATAAATCCCAGTGAGGGACACAAGAACATCAGAAGCCATTTGGCAGCTGATCTGGCTCAAGCTGGCTTTGTTTACATGCAGGTCCCAGGGTGGGGACTTAGCTTGGTGTAACAGAGAGTAAATACCTCCAAGAGGAGGGATGCAAGGGCATTCCTAGAATTCTAAGATTACTAGGATTGTTCAGAGAGAGTAGCAGATAATAGGTGATACTACATTTGATATTAACAATCTTTCTGTCATTAGATTAACAATTTTTCTGTCACTATCATCATAGCTGTTGGAGAAGGAAAGCAAGCCCAGGTCTAACGGGGCATTTTGGACAACCAGAAGTCAGTATGGGGCACTGGTTACCTGAGATGCATGGAAGAAGAAGCAAGAGCTAATTCTAGAAAGGGAGACACCATCTCCTAGACAAATATATGGCAATTTTACCATAGCAGCTGCTAAGCCCTTAAAAATTATCTTATGTGATATTATGTTCATCATTCATGCCACAGAATACCAATGCCTGAGTTAAAATATCAGGACTAATTTGGAAATCTACAAACATCAACTTCTCCCAGTGCTATCCTGTTTCCCAGTCTGGGTTAGTCTAACCTCTCCTGTGCTGCCTGGGGTCTCCTATCATTCCCTGCCCCACTAAGCTGAAAGGAGAAAGGAAAGTAAAAGGGAAAAAAGAAGGGAAAAGAAAAGATAGGAGCAAGCTCTCTGTTCTGTCCCCTTTGCTCACTGCCTGCCTTCTTTGTCATCTCAGTATTCATTGATTTCCTTACTCAGACACAGAGACTGACATAGCCGTCCTCCTGAGGGCTGAGAGTTTGCTCGGTGATTTTTTATTGTTTGATCTCACTTGCGAATGTGGTAGATTTGCTTTACATGGCTCGATAGGCCCTGTGAGTTGTTCTGTACTGTTAATCCCTTGTGAAAGCCAGGCATCTGCTTTCTATTGCCATATATTGTTTAGCTTCATCTTTCCACTAGACCTTCTGTAGGGACTGTGTCTTATCCCTTTGTATCCTTCACCTCACTGAGCATAGCCCTGAGCACAAGAGGGACTCATTCATCTTTTCACTTCACTTGTGGTTTAGTAAATATTCTCCCAGTAACTAATCATTCAACAAATACTGATCAAAGACAGACTTTCCCTCTTGGGAGTTGACATAGGCTAGTGGTTGAGTCAAATTAGTGGGCTTGAGCAAAGAACCTTCCCCAGGAAAGACAGGGGGAGTTCAAGTTAGGGTCCAAGTGAAAGAGCAAGTCAGAAACCAGGCTATGTCAGGAACTGGAGTTTCTTAGAGACAGCAAAAGTCCATTGAGGTAAATGGAAGTGAAAGTGGTAGCTAGTCATATGAGGACACCTTCTAATCTCCATGTTTGCTCACTTTTCTATCAAGGGTTGTCATCAAAAAGAACCAACCAGGTTATCAAGGATGTCTGAAGCATTCTTTCTCTCTCTCCCCTGTTACTGAGTCAGTGGTTGTGTTGTCATGCAGGTAGCATGGTGTCAGTGGATGGAGAATTGACCTTCTGGTTGGTCAGGAAGACTTGGTGTTAATTCCACTTGGTTCTATGACCTTAGGCAAGTTATTTTATCTTTCAGTGTTCCCAGGCAACTCTCACAGGGGTTTAAAAACCTTTTTTGTGTCATGGATCCCTTTGGCTGTTGGTGAAACCTATATTTTTAAATATATAAGGAAACCAATTAACTTGAAATAAAGATGTAATATTTTTTTCCCATCCAAGTTCATGGTCAGCAGACTCCATATTAATATCTCTGATTTAAAAGTATTCTACATTAGTAGAAGAACTTCTAACTGGGCACTCCCTTCCATAGATGAAGTCAAAGGTCTAATGAAAAGATACATACATACCTATATCTACATACATATATATACACACACATACACATACATACATACATATATATATATATATATATATATAGAGAGAGAGAGAGAGAGAGAGAGAGAGAGAGAGACAGAGAGACAGAGAGACAGAGAGACAGAGACAGAGACAGAGACCCTTGATTTCCTCAGATACTAAGCCTGTACCAAGACTCAGGAATCTGTAAGTGTATAAACGGCATAAACTATTAGCCTGCGATCCCAGCAGGTCTTGAAAAACTAACTTTATGACAATTTGAAAGATTTCAGGGTCATTGAACAAACCACAACATATAACCTGGTATTCAGAAAGGCCATACTGAGTTTAGGAGTCCATCTCCCATTGGTTGCGTTTCCCCATCTGGAGCATATTGAAAACCCCCAGGAGTTCCAGTTTGATGAATATCACAGCCCCTTCTCAAAACTGGTCCATAGGTCAGGCCATGAAGGGTAGGCAGTCTTGGTCTCAGATGACATTGTTCAAGGTTCTAAGGTACTTACAGTCCCATAATTTGCTTGTGCTCATTTTTTACAAACAGCAAGAGGGAGAGGGTCAGTTGAACTCATTTTTACTATTTGTAATACCTTGTTATAATAATTGGACAGCTAGGTGGCACAATGAATAGAGCTCCAGGTCTGGATCAGGAAGATCTCGATTTAAATCTGGCCTTAGACACTTACTAGCTGTGTGACTCTGGTCAAGTCACTTAACCTTTGTTTGCCGCAATCTCATCATCTGTAAAATGAACTGGAGAAGGAAAATGCTAACCACTGTAGTATCTTTGCAAAAAAACAAAAAACAACCCAAAATGGGGTCACAAAAAGTCAGATACAACTGAAACAACTGAACAACAAACAATAGCTATAATAACTAGCTTGTTTTAAACCTAGGGGGTAATCCAAGAGCTTCTAAGACCCACTCTTCTTCAGCTTTTAAGGAATTAATTTTAGATGAAAAGTTCTGAGTTTAGTTACAATTGCTCTGAGTTCATGGCTAGGAAAATTCCTACCACTTAGGCAGAGATTGGGCTTTCTTCCTAACTTTACGTTCGTATCTATTTCTAGTAAACCTCTGGCCTCTTTGTGGTTGAGACAAAATTCAATTTACTGGAAATATTTGAGTATAAAACCAAGCAAATTATGTAGCTGTGTCTTTTGATAGATGGGCACTGGAAGGGAAAGTTGGGGAAAGAGTTGACCTCTTCCTGGAACTTTATCCAGCTTGGGTCCTCTTCTCTGAGATGTCTGCAGAGCCAATGACTCTCCTCCACATCACCCTTTTCTGCCACAGCACATCCTTCCCTCTGCTCCTCATAGTTGTGCTGAAAATGCCATGCCTGCTCCAGCCTCTCAAATCCAGACCCTCAGAACCTTTCCCTATACTTTGGAGACAGCATCTTCCTTTTACACAAATTCCTTAGGGTATGAGCCAGTTTCTCACACAAATGGTTTTGATGTTGTGACTTACCTAATGACTCATAGATCCTCTGCCTCTAGAGTCAGAGTTCTTTCTATACTATAACACACTACTCTTAAAGAATTGTCTGGGGCACTAAGAGGTTAAATGCCTTGTCTATTGCCATATCACCAAGACAGGATGTGAACTCAGATTTACTGACTCCAAAGCTATCTCTCATGAAGAATGTAGGCTAATAGATTTAGACTTAGAAAGGACTTTAGTGGTCATCTTTTCCAACTCTCTTAGGTTACAGATAAGTAAACTGAGGCACAGAGCTCTTAAATAACTTGTACAACATCATACAGGTAAACAGAAGAAAGAAGGATTTGAACTCAGGTCTCTTTCCAATGCATGATTTTACTGAACTTCCTGTCCTGAAAAATGCATTTAGTATAGTACACTTAGAAGTTTAAATCTGTTACCTGAAAACTCTCACCTTTAGTTACTTGCACTGTCAAATAAGTAAATTGGCAGCATTCATTTACTCATCCTACAAACACAGAAACTCATGCCCATCTCAGTGCAACTGGAGGTCTCCCAGCCTTGATGTCTGGGAAATAGATGTTGTAAACAAACAATTCTAATTTGGTGCAATAAAGAACTGCAGCTGGCACAGTGGGTTCAAATTTCACCTGTTGATCTCAGGCAAGTTCGTTGCTCCATCTGGGCTCAGTTTCCTCCTCTACAAAATGAAGGGATTAGACTAGATGACCTCTCAGGTTCCTTTTGGAATTAAATCTATGAACTAGTTTTTTACCTCATCCCCCCATTTAATTTTAATCTCTAGACATAATTTATTGAGTTGCCTCTTTAAGTGTTTTGTTAAGTGATCTGTCCAAGACCATGTGGTCAGTATATTTTAGAGACAGGGCTCGAATGCTGGTTTTCTTGATGAGGATAGTTCAGTAGCCTATCCACTAAACTTGCTGTCCCAAGATAGGTGTTCCTTGGTAACAAAAGCAACAGCTGACCTGTGTCATTCACCTGTGTCCTTCTTCTCCTGCTGAGGTAGAAGTATATTCACCACCCCCCTCCTCCCCACTCAGACACTGGCCTTGTCCATCTGCCTCATCCACTCCCATATTCAGCTCCATGAGGTGTCCAGGGCAATAGTGTCAAACTCAAAGAGAAATGGATCTTTGTGCGCTACATACTGACTTAGAAAACCACAAATTAACATTATCTGTGTTGCATTGTATTGTATTGTGTTTTTATTTTATTACACTTGACTTGTTCAGTTGTTTCTCCAGTTGAGTCTGATTCTTTGTGACCCAATTTGGGGTTTTCTTGGCAAAGATGCCAGAGAGGTTTGCCATTTCCTTCTGCAGCTCATTTTACAGACGAGGAAACTGAGGCAAACAGGGTTAAGTGACTTGCCCAGGGTCACACAGATAATAAGCATATGAGGCTGGATTTAAACTCATGAAAATAATAAGTCTTCCTTAATTCAAGCCCAGAGCTCTATCCACTGTACCACCTAACTGCCCTTCATTTTGTTACACATTTCCTAATTTTGCTATAATGTGGTTCAGATAGCACTCCAGAATTTTGCTAGCACTTGCCACCTGGAGTTTGATACCTCTGTGCTAGAGAATCTCTTTCCCCTTAGGCTATACCCCAAGGGAGCTTCCCCCATCTCCTCCCTCCACCCTTCAGCAGGGGGAGTTTTTTCCCAGCATGGCTCTGCATAGTTTATTCCCAGTCACCTCCAGTATTTGTACTTCTTAAACTTGTACACCTCAACTTCCAGAAGAAATCCAACATAGTACCATAGTGTTGGCAAAACCCAAGGACATTGAATACTGGAGGAAGAACTTACTCTCTGACAAAAACTGCTGGGAAAACCGGACAGTTTCCTCTTCCAAAAGTTGGAAGACTAAAGCAATCCAAAAAATCATATTTAGAATATCTCACACAATAAATCACAGTAAGTTCCAAGTAGATACATCAATGAGATCTAAAAGGTCACATCATGAATAAATTAGAGAAGAGGAAATAACCATTCACAACTATGGATAGAGGGAAAGTTGACCAAATAAGGGAGAAACTCAAAACTGATAAACAGACAATTTAATTACAGACAATTTAAATGTTTTTAGACAAACAAAATCAATGCAGCTAAAATCAGAAGAGAAAGAGTTAATTGGGAAAAAAATCTTTGCAGCAAATTTACCTGATGAAGGTCCAATAATCAAGCAATTGATTCAAATATATAACAAGAGCCCTTCCCCAATAGCTAAATGGTCAAAGGATAGGCACAGAAAATTTTCTAGAGAAGATACGAAAGCAATCAACAACCAAATGAGAAAATGAACTAAATCACTAAAACAAAGGGGTAGAAGTTGAAGATACAAAGTAAAAGAAGTTCTAGGTTCTACCTCACACCATTATTATTGGTTCAATTTTATTCAGAAGCATTAACTAAGGAATATATAAAGCTTTGGGAACTGGAAGACAAAAAGCACAAGTTCCTGACCTCAGGGAGCTTACATTCTGCTGACAATAACGTGATGTTTACATAGTGGTCTAAAGGCGGCAAAGCACTTCATATACATTACCTTACTAGAGCTTCAGGACAACTCTCTAAGAAGATACTAGATTTTATTATTCCTATCTCATGGATAAAGAAACAGCCTCAGGCACGTTAGGTAACTTGCCAATAGTTACTGGGTAGTCAGTATCTGAGTTAGAATTTGCCCCCAGATCATACCTCCAGCTCTAGTGATCTTATCCACTATACCACACAGATGGTTTATGTTTGTCCTCTTTCTAGCCCAACTCTCACCTTCTATAGAGAGTGGAGGGAGGTGACCATCTCTCCACCTGGTACTTTCCTTAATCACTGGTACATATCTATTTTGATTTGGCACCAAAGCAGTATGATTTGACTAGCTACCAGACAGTTTGACCCGAATAATGGTGAAGCTACATGCCATATTGCAAATTCCCAGTAGAGTAACAGAGCCCATAGAGCAGTAAACTGACCTGTCTCAGACCCCTGAAGCTCCAGTAACACTGAAAAGTGCATTTGAAAGTCTGAAAGTTATGAAACCCTGGTCTGGAGGGCTCTTGGATACAACAGTTCTGGCATCATATAATACCTGGAGCCTCTAGACTTCTTTCCATGTGGTTGTATGTCTGGGAAGAGCTAGCACAACCCACAGGCCACTGTATCTGGCCCACCTTCACTTCCTGAGCAATGCATTTTATCTACTCAGTCACTGACTCTTGCATTTATTCATCATAAATAAAGCACCTACATGTGCCAGAGATGTCAAATAATTTGCCCAAGGTTACATAGATCATAAATTATTATTTTTGTTTTTAGACTTGAAAGGGGACTTATAGGTTATCTAGCCCAATTTCACCAAAATTGTGTTATAGAAGAGGAAACTGGGGCCAGGAGGTATAGGATGACTTGTCCAAGGTCACCCAAATTCTAAATTGTGTTTTGTTTTGTTTTATTCTCTAAAAGTTGGCCAAATTTTTCACTGTAGAGTTGAAGTAGGAGGCAGGGGGAAAGGAGCGCACAAGAAAAATGAAAAGACTTGCCCAAGGTCACACAGATAGTAAGTAGTAGAAGAGTAACTTCCACCAAGGTCTTCTCATTCCAAATCCAGTGCTCTTTCTCTTTCTGCCACAATACACTGCTTTGGGTTCTTATACTAACAGGACCCCTGTTTAAATTTCTGATTTCACAAGCTATTCTGTTCACCATAAAAGTTAGTGGAGAAAGGACAAAGTCCTTTTATAAATATAGGTTTCAAAAGAAAATGCAAATGTAGGCTAATTGGCATTAATTCTTAGTATTTTGAGAGCTTTCATACTGAGGGGGAGCTTCAAAGAAAAATGAATGGATAATTGACATCATGGTCATCTAGGTAACTATATCCTAACTAGGAAATAATCACTAGAGTTTCAGGCTTTCTTATCCAAGGTGGAAGAAAACCCTGAAGTTTTCTCCATATTTTTGGTCTGACTTAGTAGAGGAGAGAAAATGGCTAAAGAGATATTTTGGAAGCCTGCACAGAGTATATAAAGCCATCTGTTGCTGAATAGATTTCCTGGCTAGGTAATCAGAGAGAGCAGCAGTAGGTCATGAGGCAAATATGTAGAAAAAAGAAGTCTTCTACGTGACAAGGCAAATATTTAGAAAAATTCTGACATTAAGCCAAACTAATTCTGTTTAGTCCAAAGCACTACTGAATTTTCATGTGCCTCAGAAGGCTTCTGATAATACCAAAAAGAAAAAAAGAAAAAAGATTCAAAGTGAATTGTTAGCAGGGAATGGCTTATCCTGGAAATTTAGCCCAATTGTAAAATGAATCAATCAGAGACTGAACAGAGTTGATAATAGTAAAAGAAGGTAATCTGTGCTTAAGTATTATTTATTTTCAAATCCCCTTTCAAATAACATTTGTCTTAATGCTAATATGCAAAAAATAAGTGCTTAATATGTGCTACTATTTTAATAAAATTATGTTTATTACATATTTGACTTTTGTCGCAACTAACAGAATTGCAGCCCCAGTGACTTCAGATGGAAAAACTATACCTTCAAAGCGATGGATATCCCTAACAGATTTAAAGAAACTTCAGTGAAGGCAAATGTCCTTGAGGGTTCACGACAGCATTAGGAACAACTTTAATTATAGATTTTAATAAGTCTAAAGGGAGAGCATATGATGAAATTTAAGTTTCCCCAATATTAACTCATCTGAGTAGGAAAAAGCCAAGCTAGTGGGAATAAGCCTGGGAGAGGATCTTTGCCACTCATATTTTTTAAGAGGGGGAACAGGGAAGGACACCACAGGCTCTAAGAGTCACAGCTAGGATTTAGAACTTAGGACTAACTACATCTAGACCTGTTTCCTCATCTGTAAAACTGGGAAGGAGAAGTACTAAAAATAATAGCTAACATTTACATATGGATTTAAAGTTTTCAAAGTGCTTTGTTCATGGGGCAGCTAGGTAGCACAGTGGATAGAGTGCCAGGCCTAGAGTCAGGAAGACTCATCTTTCTGAGTTCAAATCTGGCCTCAGACACTGGCTGTGTGACCCTGGGCAAGTCACTTAATCCTGTTTGCTTCAGTTTCCTCATCTGTAAAAACAACTAGAGAAGGATATAGCAAACCACTCTAGAGGTTTGCCAAGTGGTTTGCCACTCTAGTATCTTTGCCAAGAAAACCTCAAATGGGGTCAAAAAGAGTCAGACACAATTGAAAATGACTGAACAGCAACATCAAAGTGTTTTTCATACATTATCTCACTTAATCTTCATAACAATTCTGAAAGGTAGGGGCTAGTATTATAGATGAGGAAACTGGGACTGTGAGAGGTTGAATGATTTGTCCAGCAAATGTCTGAAGCAGTATTCAAACTCAGGTACTCCTGACACTAAGTCCCCTCTCTATCCACTATGGCACGTAACTACCTAGTTTCTTCTAGCTCTAAAATTCTATGAGGTTATACAATGGAAAAAACAAGTAGCAGATTGCTTTCAATGTTGGTAAATTCAAGACAATCATTTAGGGAACAATCTTCAGGTATCAGGTCATCATATGTCCTCTTAGAGTTGAAAGGTATCTCAGAATTAATTTTTACCAGTAAGTTACCCTTCACCAATAAGGCAAGATCTCTGCCTGTAATATCCCTGACAAATAGTCCCTATACCAATGACAGCTAGTTCCTACTAGTGAGTTGGAGTCTCTTCTACAGCTAGATGGTGCAGTGTATATAGAGCAGTGGACCTGGAGTCAGGAAGATCTGAGTTCAAATCCAGCCTCAGACACTTACTAGCCATGTGATCCTGGGCAAGTCATTTAATCTGTCTGCCTCATTTCCACCAACTGTAAAATGGACATAATAACAGCACCTCCCTCTCAGGGCTGTTGTGAGAATCAAATGAGGTGATATTTATAAAGCACTGAGCACAGGGCCTTGCACATAGCAGGTGTTTAATAAATGCTTATTTTCTTTCTTCATTCTTTCCTGAAATGTCAACTGAATTTACAGTATGGACACAATTCTGGAATTTAACAGATCAAAAATTAATGATTCCTTCTCCTAAGCAAGCACTTCCCCATCACCATCAATGGCATTTGCACCTCACTAGCTACAACATATGCCCCGATGAACTTCCTCTGTTGAAGTTAAATCCTATGAATCTCGATCCAATTTCTCTCTTCCTCCTCCAGGACTGCCAAAGAAAACTATAAAAACCAAATCGATTTTACCTATTTCAAATTTATAGTAGGAACATAGGATTCGGAACTTTTAAAGACTAAAGATCATCTATAAACTAACCTGTTCATTTTACAGTTCAGGAAACTGACATACAGAAAAATAACTGAATTGTTCAAACAGGCAGTAGTGCAAAACAAGCCTTTGAATTCGGGGCCTGATTCTAAATCCAGGGCTCTTTTCTACAATCTATCCTCAGCTGGGCTCTCACTGATTTTCACCAACTTTTACTCCACCCTTATTGGCTCCCTATCTCATTCCCCGCTGTGGTATGAGTAATATATTAATGCCCAATCCCCATGAAATTAGACTAGTTCTTCTATCTTTGAGGAGACTAAAGACCCTTGCTATTGACATCACTTCCTGGTCATCAAAAAGAACCCAAAAGAGCTCCAGAGGTGCTCTGATAGTTGGTTGGCAGATCATGGTGGGCAACTGAGAGGCAGGAGTGCTTATTACAGATGAATTAACTCATAGTATCCTCACTGTATATCCTAGTTGAATATCCTCTTACTATGGCTAAGTAAAATCTTTTTTAAAAATTATTTTAGTAAAATCTTTTGTTAAGTGTTAAATCACCTATGAATCTCATTTTGTTCCAATACTGAACACAAACTGTCAGGGGAATGGCTAACCTAGAACACCTAGAGTGACTGTTTCAAAATCTTTCTTCTCTCTTTTCCCTCCCAATGTCACCTGCAACTCCAGTGCAATAGATGATCTAGCCTTCTACTTCTCTGAGAACCCTGAGATCATTTGAAGTAAATTCCTTCAGTGTCCTCTCCTTAATTCCTCAAAATTTCTTAGCATCATCTTCCATCTCCTTTCTTCCTCTCAGGGCACAGAAGATGAGGTCTGTCATTATCCCTTCCTAAAGCAAATCCTACCTGCACCCATAATCCTAATCCCTTCTATATCTTTCAGAATCCTGACCCATCAGCCATTCTCCCTCTCTAATGCATCCTCATTTTCTCCCTCTCTGCTGTTTCCTTCCACTTTGACTACAAATATACTCAGGTCTCCCCAATTCTAAAACAACCACCACAATTTCTTTGGACCCATCAGTTATCTCATCTCTCTCTTTACTACCAAACATCTTGGGGAAAAACATTTAATACCCAATGCCCCCATTTTATCTTATCTTACTACACAATGGAAACTATTTTCTCAAAGGTCACCAATGTTCTTCTAGTTACCAAATCCAATGAACTTTTAAAGTCCTCTTTCTCAACATCTCTGAAGATTTTGACATTTAACTACATCCTCACCCTCCATAATCTCTTGTACTTTGGGCTGCAGAGTTATCACAGGCTCAGTTCTCTTGTTCTGGGCTGGGGAAAATCTGCAGCCTCAAGGCCACATGTGGCCCTCTAGGTCTTCAAGTGCAGCCCTTTAACTGAATCCAAACTTCACAGAACAAATTCCCTTAATAGAAGGATTTGTTCTGTAGAACTTAGACTCAGTCAAAAGGCCACACCCAAGGACCTAGAAGGCCACATGTGGGCTTGAGGCAGCAAGTTCCCCATCCCTAAAAGAGTTTAACTACTCCCTATCTGCCTTCTTTGGCAACTTATTGCCCTCCTCTTGGATCAAGAGAACCAAGATAAACATTACAGGATATTAAGGAGTAAGTCAGAGGTCAATCAGAACTTACAGAATTTCCAGAATCCTGGGAGTGGAGTGGGAACAGTGCAAGGTCACAGAGCAAAGAGTTAAGTTAGAACAGGAACCAGAAATCATAAAAAAACAAACAAACAAAAAAAACAAAAAAAAAACCCTCAAGATCAAGGCAGGAGACAGTAGCCAGAAATCATCTTGATTTACAGATCAAGTTACAGATCAAGTCTAGGTGAGCAATAGGGGTTGCAAAAGAACAGACCATATCCCAGGGACAAGATGTTCTTGAAATAAGGCATTGCCTGCCTCAGATAGGAAACCTTTTATATGCTTTCTGCTGTAGCAAGAATTAAGGACTTTCTAGAGTGTGGTCAGAACCAAGCCTGAAGACTCAAAGGGTGCCATAATATAAAACTATTTTAGTTTGGGTGACACTAACCCAGCTCCTCCCATCAAATTCTGTTCCACCACTTTACTCTTATTAGAGAATTCATATGAGGTAATATTCAGCTATCTTGTATTTTCTAACATATTGCCTGTTAATGTCAAACCAATGAATCTATGTATGTTTTCACTTCCCAAGTAAATAATATGTTCTTTGAAGAAGGAGAGATGAATCTTATTTTCCTCTGGATTCCCACAGTGCCCAGTACATTGCCTCACTCCCTGAAGGCTTTGAATTAAAGTTTGAATAACTAAGTGCATTATCTTTGCCTTTGATCAGTGGGAGATTATAGAGAAGTCACTTCCTCTCTCTAGCCTTTCATTTTCTCATTAGTGATAAATATCATTATCATTCTCATCATTCCTTAAGAAAAATGTTTTTTTTGTAAGGAATTCAAAATGCTTTGTTTTCTGATCTTTGCAATACCTTTCCCCTAAATCATTGGGACTAGGGTTTAAACTAGCCCTCTTCCAAAAAATCAATTCATTTCTTTAAAATCTGTAATAACATTTCATTCACTTCTACTCATGCTAGCCTTCTATTAAAATGAATTGGAGAAAAATCAAACAAAGGACTGTCAGGAAGGAACAAAGAGAAGATGGCCTCTATTACAGCTATAATAATCCTACTGCAGAAATCTCCAACATAATTTCCTTTTGGAAATTATTATGATCCTTTGAGCAGAATGGAAACAAATTTCATTCAAAGAATCCCCCAGATTCTAGGTGTTCTCCCTTAATCCCAAATTATCATGTGTATGTATATGTGTGTATATATGTGTGTATGTATATATGTGTGTGTATGTCATACATAATTATAGATGTAACACGCAATGACATCTATTCTAGCTATATTAATGTGATCTATATTAAATTGCTATATTAATATATAGCATGTACATTATATATAATACACATATCTAAATATAATACCTATACGTGCATTATACGCACAGACACACACATATCTTTGACTCAATTGTAAGCTTCTTGAGGGCAGAGACTATTTCATTGTTTTGTCTTTGTATCACCACCATTTAGTACAGTGCTTAGCACAGAGACCAAACTTACTTGACTACATCATTGAATTCAAAACCCAGCTACAATATATCCATTCATTCATTCAACAAATGTTTATAGAGGATATGCTGTATCTTCTACTAAGGGCCTTTTTGGTGCTCCCTCGTGGTGTGGAGATGACCCAGGGTTCAAGGCACTCCATCTCCAGCCTCAGAGCATTTTTACGGGCTGTGCCCCATGCCTGGAAGGCTCTCCCTCCTTGTCTCCACCTCCTGGCTTCCCTGGCTTCCTTCAAGTCCCAGGTAAAATCTCACCTTCTACAGGAAGCCTTTCCCAATCCCCCTCAATCCTTCCCTTATAGATTATCTCCAGTTTATCCTGTAGACAGTTTGTTTCTCCATAGTAGTTTACATGTTTTCTTCCTCAGTAGACGGTGAGGTGCTTGAGAACAGGAAATATGTTACCTTTCTTTGTATCTGCAGTACTTAATACAGTGCCTGGCACATAATAGGTGTTTAATACATGTTTACTGACTAGAAGGCTATGCCAGCCTAACAGAAGCCCTGGAAAAGTCCAACACTACTAAGTTTCATGTATAGACTTGATGACAGGACTCCATGGTCTTTATCTGAAAACCAGCATTGGCAATTTTAGTTCGGAAAAGCTCACTAGAATGGCCACAGGGTAAGAAATTTGGATGGATGAAGGGAGTGCCCATACTAAAGAAATCAAAGATTCATGAAGAATTAAAGTATCTAGGCTAGGTTAGCACTGTTGTGAATGATTTGGGGAATGGTTCCTGCCTTCAAAGGGCTTACTATTTAATCAGACACACAAGACATACAGTTTGTTGTTGTTCAGTTGTTATAGGTATGCCTGATTCTTCATGACCACAGTTGTGGGGTTTTCTTAGCAAAGACACTGGTGTTGTTTGCTATTTCCTTCTCCAGCTTATTTTACAGATGAGAAAACTAAGGCAAATAAGGTTAAGTGACTTGCTCAGGGTCACACAGCTAGACCTCCTGAAGATGAATCCTCCTGATTCCAAGCCCAGTACTCTATCCACTGCATCACCTAGGTGCTCCATACATGTAGTTATAGAAATTCAATCCAGAATACCATATCTACCTGAGACAGTATGTGATTAGGGAGAAAAAAAACCTATAGGATTTAAAGGGTAGGAGAGATCACTTGGGGTTGGATTGGTCAGGGAAGAGACCAGTGTGAGCTATCCAAACAGTGATTTGGAGCCAGATCCTCTTACTTCAAATCTAGAAACACTATCCACTGCCCTTTCTACCTTTCCAGTCTTCTTACACCTTACTCTCTTCCATGTACTTTACAATTCAGTCACTTTGGTCACCTTACTATTCCTTCTGCAAGACACTCCATCTCTAGAATTCTCTGTCTCCTTGTCTCCACCTGCTGGCTCCCTTCAGGTCTCAGCTAAAATCCCACCTGCAAGCAGCCTTTCCCTCTCCCCTTAAAGATGATGCCTTCCCTTTGAGATTATCTCCAATTTAAGGTTGGGCTTAAGATCAGGCCTCCTGCAGAGAGCCATATCTAAACCACATTTACAGGGAGGTACAAATACAGAGGGCAGCACGATTTGTGAAGACTCTACCCCCTTATTGGAATTTTCCAGATCACCACAAGATCTAGGGACATGGTGAGAGTGTGAGCAGAGATCGAAGAGGAAGAAGATTACCAGAAAGAAGGCAGAATGTGTGTTTCCTGCTGGTTCTAGACTTAAAAGGGGATTAAGTATCAGCACAGTCCTCCCTAGGGAGAAGGGGGCTTTGCTTAAATCTACAGGCAAACTGTTAGCTGCAATTAACCTCTATCCCTGGCCTTTCTAAGTTTTCTTTATTCTCAATATATTTCACCTCCTTTCCTACAAACCTCAATTAATCTGCTCACTGCCTTCATTAAGAAAGCGGATTAAGGAGGGAAAAAATGAGGAAAAATCCAATTTGACCAAACATCACCAGCTCAGTTCTTTAAATGTGAAATTCAGGTCTCTGCTCACACAGAACGTCACTGTTCTTAGCAAATAACAGACAAAAATGCCCTATCTTTCCATAGTCCCTCTCCTAGGACCACAGATGTCAGGAAATGAGAAACTAGATAGAGTGTCCTGGGAATTTATCAAAATTATTTAATGAGAGAGAGAGAGAGAGAGAGAGAGAGAGAGAGAGTTGGAAGCAGAGAGAGGAAAAGGAGAAAGGCAGAGATGAGGAGAGGGGGAGAGAAAGACAGGGACAGAAAAAGAGGGTGAGAGAAAAGCAGAGATAAAGAAAGAGACCGATGATAAGGGAAATAGGAGGGGGAAAGACATGGGGTGAAAAAGAATCAGGAAGACAGACAAAGGTGATGGAGAGAAACAAAAACAGAGCTAGATAAAGGAGACACAGAGGAGATAGGAAAGGGGGAGAAAGGCAGGCAGATAAGAGAGACAGAAAGAGAGAAGATGAAAAAAGAGACAAAGATGGAGAGGAGAAAGGAGAAAGAGAGAGACAGGTGGGAACAGAAAGAGGAAGTAATGGAGGGAGGGACAAAGGAGATGGAGAGAGAAAGAAACAAGGTGACAGAGAAACAGGGAGGAAAGAGAGAAGAGAAAGGGATCTTTTCATTTCATTTTACATAGAGCTAGGAAGAAATGTAAAAGAGATGATCTCTGGGGTCCCTTCCAACTCTTTGAATCAGAATGCTAAATCTAGACAGAACCCAGGTGCCTGCTCACTGGATGTCGGGAATTCAGCAGTTAATGAGCACTTAACTATGAAACAACTGAGGAAACAAAAGGTCAAGCCACACAGGGCTGGGTTCAAACCATACAATAAAATTTTCTCCCAATTCCTACAAGTTTTCTCACAAGAAAGAATTTGGACTAGACCCACAATTGAATAGAAAGAGAACTGAGCTAGCTCTAGAACTGAGTCACAAAATGGAGTCAGTCTGATTCACTCAATTCCCACAATTACCCACTTGCGCTCCTAATCCCCTCAATCCCCGCATGTGTCAGGTGGTAGATATGGCAAAGGAGTTGTGAGTTCAATGGAGTTGTGAGTGAACCCTTGGTATTCCCCCCAGCCCTGCAAACCACAGTCCATCCCTTCCTTCTCATCCTTTGCAACTTTTCTTCATGTCATAGGATGGTAGAGCTAAAGTTGGGATGGGTCTCAAAGACTCCACAATCTAACTCCTTCATTTTATAGAGAAGGAAACCGAGGCCCAGGGAGGTAAGTGACTTGACCAATGTCACACCGACAGTAAACATCTGAGGTGAAATTTTAATTCAGATCCTCTAACTCCAGAGTCTGTCCATTTTGCTGCTGCTACCTCTCTCTCTACAACCTTATACACTGGAGGTAGGGGGTGAGGGGTGGCTTCCTTCCTTTAGGTCTTTACATTCAGTGGGTATCTGTGCAGCATTCTAGTTGTCTATATGTTATCCTTGACTATCAGTTTCCAGGGCAGGTAAGTGGCTCAGTGGATAGAGTTGCCAGGCCTAGAGTCAGAAAGACTCATCTTCCTGAGTTCAAATCCCACCTCAGATACTTACTAGTTGTGTGACCCTAAGCAAGCACTTAACTCTGTTTGCCTCCGTTTCCTCATCTGTAAAATGAGCTATAGAAGGAAATGGCAAACCACTTCAGTATCTTTGCCAAGAAAATCCCAAATGGGGTCACAGAAAGTCACACATGACTGAAATGACTCAAGTGATCTTACTAATGTCGGTACTTCTTCCATTGCTACAGCTTGCAACCCATCTATGACCCATCATCTTCTGTGACTCTTTTCTGTGATCCCCAATAAATCTTCTCCATGGGAGACACTCAACATATTGACTCTTCTAAATCTTTTGACACTCTATGGATACCAGTGGACCATCCAAGTTGTTTACTGGTCATCACTCATTCTCACCATGTGTCTAGGCCACCATCTTTCTGGACCTCCATCTTCCTGATCATATATTTTAAGCCACTCCTCTAGCATGATTCATCATTAGGAACATGCTGCGGCCTACTCATCTGCACTTTGCTTTTCTCTGTTGCCTTTTGGGTGACCCGCAAGTTCAATTCTTCAGAGACTGGCATACACACAACAGCTCTGAAAACACCGTTGTTTTTAAAAGTGGGTCATTGTTTCAGAGAGAAGCTTGGAGGTCACTAAAAACAATAAGAAATTTCTCAAAGGCAATGTAGCCTGCCAATATGCTGTTGTATTTTAGGCCGGGCTCATAGTCCAGGAAGGAATATGTAAAAAGACATTTATTAAGCACTTAGTGTATGTAAAACACTGTAATGAGCACTGGAAATACAAATGGAAAGGGCAAGACACTTCTTACTCTCAAGGAGCTCATATTTTAATAAGAAAGGCAAAACATATAAGAGACTTCAGCTGTAAGTCAGATGGAAAGGTCTAGTAGTCCTTAGGGCATAACAGTCAAGTGGACAGTAATGTTTCTTCTTTAATATTATTTCCACTAGAAAAAAACATGCCCTCTTTTGCTGTTGAAGCAGTTGACAATGCCAAGAACTTTGGTGGTAAGAACATTTTCCCCCTGGTCTTCATTAGGATCCCAGATCTATATACTGAGGGACTAGCTCTGGGTGATCCATCCAAAGATGTACAACAAGCATTCTTCATCCATTTAGTTGAAAGAAGATTTTCCCAGTTTTTCTCTCCCTTTCCCCAAATCCTAGTGCGTTCCCTCTGAAATTACCATCCATTTGCTTTGTATATATCTTGCAAATACATAGTTCTTTATAAATTATCTTCCTTATTAGAATGCTTTCCATTAGAATGGAGGGCAGAGACGATATTTTTGCCTTTTTTTGTATCCCCAGCTCTTAGTACAGTGCCCAGCACATACTAAATGCTTCATCAACATTTGTTGACTAACAATTCTGTAAGTACATAATAACAACTATATAAACTGCGGGTTATCATCTTAGAGTTTCCTAGGGCATTGAAAGGTTAAGTGACTCATACAGAGTCATTCAGTCAGACTATCTGAGAGGTTGAACTGGAATTCAGGTTTTTCTCACTCTGAAATCCATTTTCAATCATCCACAAGAGAGGTGTCAAACATGACATCCAGACCGCAATACTCCAGAATGCCCCAGAACCAGATTAAAATGTAACTGAGAGATATTTAATAAAACAAATTAAAATACAATAAAACACAGATAATATTTATGCAGCCTGCAGGGACGCTTACGTATGGCTTAATGGTCCCCATTTCTATTTGAGTCAGACACCCCTGGTCTACCTCAAACTAACATTTTCCGAGTTGTTTACAACATTGCTGTTTCTATGTAACTTTCTCCTGTTTCTGCTCACTTCACTTTGCATCAAAATATTCAAGTCTTCCTAGGTTTCTCTGAAATCATTCTCTTCATCTTTTCTTACAGTACAACTGTATTCTATCACATACATATACCATAACTTCTTCAACCATTTCCCAATTGAGAGATACACTCTCAGTTTCCAATTCTTTGCCACCACAAAAAGAGCTGCTATGAATATTTTTGTACTTATAGGTCCTTTTCCTTTTTTTGATCTTGTTGGGGAAATAGTCCTAGAGGCAATATTTCTAGGTCAAAGTTGTATGCACAGTTTGATAGCCTTTTGGGCATAGTTCCAAATTGCTTTCCAGAAGGATTGGACAGCTCCAACAGTGCATTAGTATACTGTTTTCCCATTTTCTCTCCAGCATTTTCCTTTTATTTTTTTGTCATCCTAGTCAATCTGATAGGTGTGAAGTGGCATCTCAGAGTGGTTTAACTTTGCATTTCTCTAATTATTCACAATTTAGTGCATTTTTTTTCATATGGCTAATGATAGCTTGGGTTCCCTTAATTGGCTTTTTAAAATTTATTTTCATTTCCAAATTCTCTCCCTCTCTCTACCTCCTCTCCTACTCATTAAGAAGGCAAGAAATATAATACCCATTATACATCTGAAGTTATGCAAAATGTATTTCTACATTAGCCATGTTGTAGGGAGAAAAAGGTAAGAAAAAATTAAAAAGTGAAAAAGAATATGCTTCAATTTGCACTCAAGAGCTCATCAGTCCTCTCACTAATGGTATATAGCATTTTTCATCCTGAGGTCTTCGGAATTGTCAATCCCCTGAGTTATTGTTATGGTTGTTTTTTATTATTTTTATTTTCAGTGATTCTGGGAAGATGACAGAATAGGTCAGAAAACTTTCAGCTCTCCAAATTTCCTCCATAAAAAAAGCAGAACATTGATGCAGAGTTACAGAAATAAATATGGGATAAAGCAGTTGTCCTAAGACAATTTGAGAAGACCCTGGGAAAGACCTGACCTCTAGGGGCAGAGATTTGGCCTGAGTAAAGTGCAAACACCTCCAGTCTGACTCTTGGGAATCGATATACAACAAGCCCTGGTAGTAGCTGGATGGAGAGGCAGCCTCAGCCTTAGAAACATTCATCTCAAAGACAGTATGGGAGTCTGACAGCTGGGTTGGAAAAGATCGAAGAACTTTCCATTGTTAAGGGACACCAAGCATAGCTGTGCTGACCAGGCAAGTCAGGAGTGTGTCTTTGGCGAGAAGGAGCTAGCACACACCTGGTGATTGCAGTAGCAAGGGGCAGGAACCCTGCTGGCCGTGGGCACTTACAGGAGAACAGTCCCTGATTTCAGTTCCAGAGTCAAGAGCACAGCTGTAATTTGCAGGTTAGACAATTGCCACCAAGCATCACCCCTTGCCTTCTCTACATTTCAGATCCTTTAATATGGCAGATGTTCTCCTCTAATTAGGCATTTTTTTCTCCTCTGGTTCATTGTTTTTTACTCCCACTACATGCCCAAAACTTCATTAGTTGCTGCAGGTGAGGAAAAGATAACTAAAACATAGTTCCTGCCTTCTAGGAGCTTACATGGCTAAGGAAATGATAAATACTAATTATTGTAGGTGTAGAATTCCAAATGATGACATAGACAATAAACCCCATAGGAGTTCAGAAATGGGACAATCACCACTTGCTGAATCAATTAGGGAAGGCTCCATGGAGGAGATGAGCTCTGAGCTGGGCCTTGAAGGAATAGGATTTAGTTAGGTCTGGCACCTTGCTCACAGTAGATATTCAATAAACGTTTGTTGATCGTTTCTACACGTGGAGACAATGGTGAGGAGAAAAGGCAAAGCTATGAATGGTGTGTTCTGGGGGCAGTGAATAGAATTCTAGAATCTTAGAACTGGGAGAATCCTCAGAGAGTATCCAGTCCACCCTCTCTACTAATGCAGGAATGTCCTCTAAAACATCTCTGATGTAGGATTATTAGGACAAATCAATATCCTCAGAGTAAAGGATTTTTTCACATGTGACAATCCAGCTTCCCTCTATACCTTGTATTGGCTGTCCTGTGTGACTGGAATGCACTCTCTCCTCCTTGACTCTTAGATTCTCTAACTTCCTCCAAAACTCAGCTCATTCTCCAACTTCTACATGAAACTTTTCCTTATCCCACCCGTTGGAATGCCCTTCTTCCTAAAATTAACTTGCATTTATTATGTATATTTGATATATGCAGATATTGTCTCTCTCAACAGAATATAAGCTCCCAAAAGACAGGAACTGTTTCATTTTTGTCTTTTGTGTCTCCAGTGCCTTGCACTGTGCCTGGAACAATATTAGGCTCTTAATAAATGCTTATGAATTGATTGATTGCCATACAGGATGGTAAGCCCAATAATAAACATTAGAATAAACATTCTAATCAGGCAAGTCTACTGAAATCACCAGAAAAGTTATCTTATCTCTCATTTTTTAAGTTTATATTTTTAAAGTAAAATATAATTATTAAAATTTAAATATTAAAGTTAGTTGAGCATTAATTTCTAACTGATGAATGCAAATATCCTTTATGATTGGTCAATAAATGTTTGCTTAAAAAAAATACTCATCCTTAATGGAATATGGTGTTTGGGCCTGGGTTCTGATCCTATTACAATCATCACACCTGCATAACTGAATTTTTCAGACCAGCTTACAGCACCACAAATGCTCCCATAGATCTGCTATCTCCCCAAGTTTATATGTTCCCCCAGTGGAACAAATCACAAACCATCTGGGTCTGCCTATCCTGTGCAATTCTTGTCTATGTCCTCCTATAAGTTCCCATAAGGGTCCCTGAAACCCTCAGGAAGTGAATTTGGCTTCTTTTGCATATATAAGCTCTACAATCTTTTATTAAGCACCTCTTCTCTTAAGTGTATTCTCACTCTCAATAAGGATACACACATATGCTTCTCAAAGAAACTATTGTCAGACTAGGGAATGCCCAGTCGTCTAAAAAAGAATTAGGAAATTCCTTCCACCCAAAAAGGAAGACCTAATTCTTGGGATTTGGAGTTAGAAAGGTCTTTTATATGTGATTTTATAGATGAGGAAAAGAAGTAAAGAAACCAACTCAAGGTCAAGTGAGTATAACTGTATGGCAGCAGGTAAATTCTAGGGAGATCCCTGAGCCATATAGGGCTTAAAGTGACTTACCCAAGGTAACACAGCTAGTAAGTGTCGGAGGTGGGTTTGAATCTACATCTTCCTGACTACCTTTCCTAATCCAGCACTGTCTACCATGACAGACACCTTCTACTACAATGAGAATACAAGTTTAGAACTTAGGAATCATGCAAGGCATAGTCTATCTACTGCCTACTTGGACCACACAGATTCTCTCCTCTCTCCTTTTAATTTCAACTCTCTTTTCTGCCTCTCCAAAAATCTTAGGCTTATCGGTATCAAGTAGACTAGAATCCATAAAACTTCAGTTCTTTGTTTAGATCTTTTTGTCTAAAAAATATACATTTTTAAACTATTCCCTTAAATAGGAAGGTGACATGGTATAGTAGCAAGATTGAGAATTTGGAGTCAGGACAGAAATCTGAGATCTAAGGTCTGCCTTTTCTATCTACATGACCTAAAGTAAGTCATTTTACCTTTCTAAGCTTCTTTGCTTAATTGTAAAAATGGGAAAAATACTTGTTCTAATGAACATCAAGCTGTAGATTAAAATGTGATCTATTATTACAGCTGTGATAGCACTGGTTGGAGAAACCCAAACAGAAACAAAGGCCCTGAGAGTTCCTGGTTGTTGGTTTGTTGTTTTTTTTTTTTCAGATGCTTCATTTATTTAACTCAACTCAAGAAACCTCAGCTAATGAAAGGTCTCTGTGTCTGCCATGTTCAAGCTGCTATTAGTGCCTCTGTGTTCTCAGAGCCTATCGACGCTTGCTGGATAAGAGCCCAGCTTCAGGCTCCCTGCATGGGGGAGTGAAAATAGGGATTAGGGCAAGAAATGGAGCTGCCAACTTCTCAGGACAAAGAAAAGGTTCACTGGGAGCATAGCAGACGTGAGGCTCAGCACTCAATTTCTGCTCTACTTTTTGGCTCTGAAGTCTCTTACATAACCACATAACAAGGTTCTGACTCAACTTAGCTAGTACTCTGTTGCTATCAGCCCCTGCCTCCCTGACCCTTTTCTTCAGAATGTGCTCCCTGCCCAGAGGATAGAGGGGGAACCTTGCAAGCAGGAATCCTAAAGTAAAAAGCTGGCTCTTCGGTGGTTGTCACTGGCTGCAAATCCTCATGGCGTTCCCTCATTTCATTCATTCATCCTCTCCTATAGGAGACCTTTCCTGATCCTTACCTCCCAACCGCTGGTGCTTCCCCATCCCAATCGCCTTGTACTTAACTCATTATCTATTTTGCACATTCTGTAAGAACGTTAGCTCTCCTGCGTGAATGTCAAAGGCAAGGATATTTCATTTTTGTCTTTGCCATCTGGCACAGAGCCTGGCACATAGCAAGCACATCATGGATGCTACCTAACTGATTAAAAGCACTACAGCTGTAGAGGAAAGGATGCTGGGCATGGCATCAGGAGTTCTGGGCTGAAATCTAAGCTTGGACTGCAGGTACCTGTGTGACCTTGGGTAGGCCACTTAACTTACCTTTGGGCCTCAGTTTTCTTATTTATAAAAATGAGGGATCACTAAGGTCACTTCTTGCTAAAACTCTATGATCTGTGAATATTTACTGAGCACCTACCATAAATTAGGCAGCTACATGGAATAATAGATACAGGACTTGAGTTCAAATTCAGCCTCAGACACTTACTAGCTGTGTAATTCTGGGCAAGTCATTTAACTCTGTTTGCCTCAATTTCCTCATCTGTAAAATGAGCTATGAAGAAAATGATAAAGCACTCCAATATCTCTGCCAAGAAAACCCCATATGGGTCACAAAGAGTCGGATACCACAGAAATTACTCAACAACTATCAATTGATCCATCAAGGGGCATTTATTAAGCATCTACTTAGTGCCTAACAACACGCTAAGTGCAGCATGGAAGGCAGAGTGAGGTGGCATAAGTCTGGCTAGGTTTGCAGAAAGGGGAGGTCATTACAAAGGGCAGGTCACTTTAGGCAAAGAATGTGATGTATTCCTGAGAAACGTGTAAATCTATTTTTTCCTTTTATAAGTCAAACTACACTTAAATGCAAAATGGAAGCTCATTTTTTAAAAGAACCCTGGTGATAGACACTAAGCCTCCTTTGGCTATCATCCCCAAATTTCCTTCCCTTGTACTGTGAAAGAAAAAATATGTAAAGAAATCTATTTTTCTATCCTGGGTTCTTTAAATGAGTACACCTATATCAGATGGCTTATAATTTTGTGATATCCTCTTAGAGTAACGCATAAGAAAAGGTCTATTTTAATATACTCTTGGGGTTTGGGTTTTCACATTTATTTTAGAGAGACAATTTTCTATTAAGATTAGTTAACTCTTGTAAATGAAATACCATTCTGAGCCTACTGACTGATAAATGCATTTATTCAATATACATTAAGTGCTTGGGTGCTTAATGGAGGAGGCAGAATTTGAGCAGGGTCTTGAAGAATAAGGGAGGATTTTGAGAGGTAGAAATGATACAGAGAGTGTTTTAGGAAGGTGAGTAGCATGAGCAAAGTCTGGAAGCAAGAATCTGCAAACAGGAGGGTGGATCTGCCAGTCTCTCTGTTTCTAATAAGTTGTATAATCAAATTTTGTTTTTGAATCACAATGTTATATATAACCTTGCCCCGAGAACTGAATCTTCTCTTGTAACAAAGAAAAACTAAGTCAGCTTGATAGAAGGGAAATATTTGGAGTCAAGAGAACGTGATTTCACTTCCTGGTTCTTCCATTTAATACTCATATAACCTTGGGAAAGCTGTTTACCTCTCTGCGTCCTGGCTTCCTCATCTATAAAAAGAAGGGGTTGGATTCAGTGACCATTAAGTCTCTTCAATTCTAAAAATTTTTTTCAACCAGACCTGTGATTTCACTGATATAGGAAGCATCTCCTGAGAAACCCTCTCCCAAAGTAGGTTGGCCTTGGCTTTGTTACCTGGGGCAGGTACTGAGAGGTGGTTAACTGACTTACTTTGGGTTGCTAAGACAGGATGTGCCAGAAGAGGTAGCCCATTGGACAAAATGGCTCTTTCCACTCCACCCAATGACCACTCATCAAATTCAACGCTCACAATAGCCCTAGGCTGAACACATATTCTAAGTTCTGTTTTTCAAGATTAAATTTTTTTTAAATGAGGCACAGAGAGAATGGAATTACATAGATTAAGTGACTAATAGATAGTGACAGTACTGGGACTGGAACCCAAGTCTCCAGGCAACCGGACCTTGACAAGGATGATATGCCAAGTCATCACACCATGTTGACTTAGCCTTGGGCAGTTGTTGAACTTCTCCAGGTAAATTTGTTTGCCAGCTGCCATAGCCCAGGCCCCTAATGGAATCAAAACACTCAGAAGATCGATGAAAATAATACAAAGGGCGGGTGCTACTGCTCCCCAGAACTTTGCTTGTATTTGAGCAGCAAAGATCACATCTGCTATACTGAAATGTGGCTTGGCATATCAATGCAAGGAGTGCGTAGAGGTTGGCCCTCTCTATCCTGACTCAAAGCCCTGAGACCAGGGCCAGGATCTTGCTGGCAACTGAGAGCAGAGGAGGTGTCAACACAGTTGCCCTGGGGAGCTTTTTTCATCCTTATCCTGGAGGAGTTTGGTTGTTGTGGTGCATCTAAAATTCAAATGCCCTTTCCTTCTCCACTTACTCCCTATGTTAGAAAGCCTACCACTTCATCAAACACCCATGATGTCATACCTATGGGAACCCATCCTATGGGCAACCTCTTTTCCCAGAGAGGTGACCAACTATAATTCATGATGTTAGGGAGTTGTCTGAAGCTCAGAAGTTGCATCAGAGGTGGGATTTGAATGCAAATCTTCCTGTCTCCAGCACTCTATCTATTATACCCCCCAGATTCTTCTATTGAGGAAAGACCCAGGCAAACATCTCCCTTCTCTGATCAGATCTCAGCAGGTTTCCACCTGCTCTTCAAGCTTCATGGTTCCTACCAACTGATCAATTAATAAACATTTACTAAGCACCTACTATATGCCAGATTGTACTAAGCACTGGTAGTAGTGGTGCCACTACCTCTAGCCAGCCTCAACCATGTTTCACTTTACACCCCTGCCATCTTCCTACCTGCCACTCTAATGGACCAGAGCCTTCTGTGGATCTTATCTGGTTTTGGTTCTATACTGCTTAACACTTCTATCAATGACTTTGATGAAAGCAAATTTATCAGGTCTGCAGATGACACTGAACTGGGAGGGATAGCCAACACAGTGGGTGAAAGAGTCAGGATCAAAAGGATTTTCACAGATTAGAACATGGACCAAATTGAATAAAATGACTTTTCAGAGAACAGATAAAGTCCTTAACCTGGAGTTAAAGAAATTAGTTTTAGAAGTACAAGATGTGAAACATTTGCCTAGATAACAATTTATGTAGGGGAGAAAAAGCTGGGGATCCTCAGTAAACAACAAATTCAATGAGAGTCTACAGTGTAGTAAGATAACCAAAGATGTTAAAGTAATAGATGTTCCATTATTATCCAGAATCAGGGAGGTGATAGTCTCACTTTTCTGCTCTGGCCTAACCACATCTGGAGAATTATATTCAGTTGTAAGTACCGTACTTTATGACACTGAAAAAACAGAGAACAGTTAGGAATGGGGAACAAGGAAACTTGGGGATGACCAGTTAGTTTAAGGAGCTGGGAGATGCTTAGCCTAGAAAAGAAAAGGCTTAGAGGAGCAAAGCAGCTATCTTCAAGGATTCATTGATGAGTCATCCCATTGAAGAGAGATTTGTCTCATTCTATTTGGGTCTAGAAGTAAGAAGTAGAAAATGTAAATGGAAATTGCAAAGAGACAACTTTAGGCTCAGGGTCAGGGGAAAAAATAAAACAATATGAAACAAAAACTTTCTAACAATTAGGACTCTGCCTTGAAAGTTGCCTTGAAAGCTGATGGGTTTCCCTTCACTTGAAGTCTTCAGGCAAAGGCTGTGTGATCCCATGTTGGAAATGCTATGGAGAGGGTTACTCTTTACCTCTGAGGTTCATTTCAACTTTGAGATTCTGCAGTGTCAATATCCATGTACAAGCTTCTAGATCAGAGCTTCTTAACCATATAATGGTCTATGTATCCTAACCTTATCGTGGGTTATGTAACCCTTTGGCATCAGTCTGGTGAAGAAGTCTATGGACCCCTTCTCAGAATAAAAAATGCACAAAATAAAATACATAGCATTCCAAAGAAAACCAATCATATTGAATTATGGAATCTAAACATAAAACAAAATTTAATGTAAAGAGTAGTTAGGTGGCAAAATGGATAGAGCACTGGCCCTGGAGTTAGGAGGACCGAGTTCAAATGCAGCCTTAAACACTTACTAGCTGTGTGACCTTGGGCAAGTCACAACTTTGATTGCAAAAAAAAACCAACCAAAAAAAACTTAATTTAAAAAACAAGTTCACAGACTCCAAGGTAAGAACCCTGCAGCATCAAAGGATCATAGGCTTATAGGATTCAGAACTGGAAGGGATGTTAGAGAATAACTATACCAAGCCCATTCATTTCACACAAAGAAACTGAGGCTAAGTGACTCATCCTAAGTCACACAAGTAAGTAGGGAGCTAACATTCAAAAGCATATCTTCTAGAACTCCAATGCTGAATCCTCCATACGCACACAGTAACTCACAATTAGTAAGAATCTCCTTGATTTCAGAATTAGTCTCTACAACAACACCAATTATCATGGGAGTCATTAAAAAAAGAGAGTTTTTCAGACCAGAGCTCCAGTAATGTTAGCTTATTTCTAGCATTACTATCCAAAGCACTTTGTAAATATTATTGCATTTCCTCCATTAGTATTTACTCTGCAGACAAAAAAGCTGGGACATGGAGAGCAAGAGCTGGCTGAATACAAGCAAGGTCAAGAAAAAAATCTGGGTTTCTGGGCTTTGGGGTTCTCTCTGTGCCCCATGATTGGACAGTAGTGAAAGCAGTGGCAGGGCTCAAGACACCAGGATGCTCATGTTCAAGGTGCTTTGCAAACCTTAAAATTCTATGTAAGTTTCAGAGGTTATTATTACTCAGGCTCCTGGGCTTTGACAGACCTTACGAAAAGACCATGCATGCTGCTATTTATTGAAAGGTAGAGCCACGGACAAGTTATAGTTGCAATATGACTACACACACACATGCATGCATGCGCATGCACACACGAGAGGCAGTATGTCATAATGCATAGAGAGCCACCGTTAGAGTCAGAACGACCTGGGTTCCAATAATGCGTTTAACATACTGTGATTCTGAGTAAGTCCTTACCCTCTCAATGCTACTGTTCAACTCTCAAGACTATAAACTGCAGAGAAAGTGCTAACATGCATTAGTAGCTATGTGGAGCAGCGGATAGAGTACTTGGAAAACTTGGGTTCAAGTTTGGCCTCAGACACTTCCTAGCTGTATGACTCTGGGCAAGTCACTTAATCCTGTTTGCCTGTGTTTCCTCATCTGTCAAATGAGCTGGAGAAGGAAATGGCAAACTGCTCTAGTATCTTTGGCAAGAAAACTCATGAAAAGTCAACCACAACTGAATAAAAACAAGAGGGAGCGTCCTATAGTTCCCTATACCAATGAAATCACAGATCTGGTCCAAAATATTCTTACTCTCTCATTCTCTCTGTCTTACACACACACACACACACACACACACACACACACACACACACAATCAGTAGAAAGTAAACTCTTTGAGGGGGAAAGGACTGCTTCATTTTGCATCTTTCTACCTTTTGTATCCTTTTGTCTCTCCTAGAAGCTAATCCAGTCAGGCTTGAGAAATAAACAGGCAAGCACTGATTGGTAGTGATAATCATTTAATATAAATTTTGGACTTTAATAAAGGCCAAAGCTTGAATTAAAAAGAGTCTGGGCCTAATAGCCTCTTTGTTCTCTGAAACAAACTCAGAGAATGCCTTTTGGTACATCAACATAGCAAATGGGGATGATAGAATTCCTTATGAGACCTTTAACCTGGGACATTTTACATATCTTAATATTTTGTGGACGTATACTATGTTATAGCATGTTAGAGCATGTTAATGGTAAAGAAAACACAAACATTTTGGGTCATAATTTCAATGGAAAGTTTGTCAAACTCTGTTATCTTATTGTATTTTCAATCTATGCAATTAAGAAATTCCTTTCTAATGGTTTAGTTAATCATTCAAGGAGACCATAAATCTGAAGGACACAGAATACCTTCTTTGTCCTAAAACAGATTTAAACTTGGTCAGTTTTTATATCATCAGTCAGATAATATCTAGCTCCATAGTACTATGTAACCATTACTTTATAGTGAATGAATTAATTAAATAATAAAATGTATGCATTTAGCCTGTTGCCATTTCTTTAACCAAACTTCCAGGTCAACAATAGTTACAAATCCCTAGGATAATATGTACAATGTGGAGATTTGTTCATATTTATTACAAATATTCAGGGTTTTTTTTTCCATTTTCAATGGGAGGAGGTTGGGGTAGAAGTAGGAGGGAGAAAAGGTAAGTTTTCATTAATTGAAAAAAAATTATTTTATGTTTTAAAAATCCTTGAGATCATAGAAAGGAAAACAGATCCCCTCTCTTCCTCCTTTTCCTCTTCCTCCCCTAGGACTCTGAAGGGTCAACACTCTTATTTTACAAATGGGGAAACTGTGGCCCAGAGAGGCCATACAGGTGTTGTTAGGGTTGGGATTTAAAGCCAGGTCCTCTGACTCCAAATCCAGTATTCATTCTACTACACCAGGCTACTGCTACATATCTACTAAATTTTATTTTTTGACATAAAAAATTCTTAATAACCACTACATGCAAAACAACTCTATTAATTTTTAATGGAGCACTGTTAAATCCTGACAATAAAACAAGTTGACAGATACAAATTGCCATCAGTTCCCTTTTCGTAGATTCTTAAAGGGTCTCTGAGCTTCATTTGGATTTTTGCTGCAGTTCGGACTACAGCTATTGAGAGCCAAGCTATAGCTCTCTGAAACCAAGAGAAAAGGACAGTTAGGAGCAGAGAAAGGACCCACAGAGTTGGAAGGGATGTCAGATTATTGAGTCCAAACCAGTCCTCAAGTATGACTTTTCAGGAAAGTCACAGTTCCATATTGGGGAAGATGGTGGTGGATAAGTACAATTTATGGCACATATTAATCCATTAGCAAAATGCTTTTTCTTTCTTTCAGCCATTCCCCACTCCAATTTATTTACCATTCAACTACCTAAGTCATTACCTTAAACTGAAGCTCTGACCATATCATTCCCCTATTCAGTAAACTGCACTGGCATCCCAAAACACCAGTTCCAGTTGGATAATGCTGCTAGTTTTTCTTCTTCATCCTCCTTCTCCCATCTATATGGGGAGTCACACCCCTACATGTGGGCTCACTGTCCAAAGAAATATTAATTTTGATAGCTTATATTACTTAGGGTTTGGGAGCTAGATATTTTTTTCTTCTCTATTTATTTATTCTATCTTTTTTTTTCTAAACTGGGACAATCAACTCTTTTGTCTTATGTAGTTTTCATTTGTGATTTCTGGAAATACAGCTCTGAAAAACCAGACTTTGACAAAAACCCATTGGGATTCAAATGGAGCTACTTGATTATGCCTTTATATTCAAATCACTCTGGCTCTCACTGATTGGCCAATAATAGGTCCCAGGCCAAGCTTCACCTGCTCATTGATTGGGTTTTGACAGCTCAGAGTGAGTGTAAATAGCAATTGCTTCTGTTCGGACTAGAAATTCTGAGGGTCTTGTCCTCCCTGATTGATCATTTTGTGAAGGCAAAGTAGACCATCTTTTGCCTTAATTCTTACTTAGTCTTTAACTATTGAATGAGTGTTGACTTAGACAAACTGAGACCCTTAGCTTAAAAAGCCCAAGGTCTCCCACTGCATCCCGGACATCACCAATTGTCCTGACTTATGTCTTACCACTGAATTCCAGATGACTATGGAGGAGAGAGTGGGGTTGATGCTGTGCCTCACTGAAATCCAATTCACTTGCAAGTTAAGATATCACCCTCCTACTGTCACTGATGCTCTTCGAGAATGAAGGACAAAGCAACAACAAACTACAGTGACTCCTGTAGATCAAAATATAAAATCTTCTGTTTGACCTTAAAAATATTTTATTCCAAATTTAACGAATACCCTCCAAAAAAGGAACATATATGAAGTAGAACAGAAAAAGAGGGTATGTGAATCTCAGAAAGTATCACATACAGCTTGGTGTTTGTGAGTATATAATAAATTCAACATGTTGCTTTCAAAATTGTCTTGCTGGTTTGTTTCCTTCTGAATGTCTTTCTGTTCTTTTCTGTGCCTTTCTTTTCTTCTGCTTGTTTTTTTTAAAGCAACATTATTGCTACCTCATCTTATCTTCTCCCACCACATTCTCAAATGAAAAAAGCAAAATATTACTTTATAGCAAATAAGCAGCATTAAGCAAATCTGTTCAGCTTTAAAGTCTTTCACAATCTGGCTCCAACCCACCTGTCCAGCCTTATTACACATTCATCCCTTTCATGCACTCCACTGGCCTTCTTTCTCTTCCTCATACATGGAATTCCATTTCCTATCTCTGGACCTTTGCCCAGGCTGTCCTTCATGCCTTGAATACACTCTCTACCCACATCTGCCATTTAGAATCTCTAGTTTCCTTCAAGGTTCAGATTAAATACCCCCTTCCTCCCAAATTTCCTTCCTTTTGTATATATAACTATTAATAGCTATAACTAGCATGTATATAACACCTGCTATGTGTCAGGTGCTGCGTTAAGTGCTTTACAAATATTTCATTTGTTCCTCACAATCCTGAGAGGTAGGTACTATTACTATTTTATAGATAAGGAAACTGAAGCAAATAGAGATTAAGTGACTTGTCCAATGTTACACAGCTAGTTGGTATCTAATGTCAGATTTTAACTCAAGTCTTCTTGACGACAGACCCGGTGCTCTATCCACTTTGCTACCTGGCTACCTCTACATGCACCTATTTTCTCCTTCCAGCTATACTGTTAACACCTTAAAGGGAGAGATAATCTCATTTCTACATAGTGCCAGGCACACAGTGAGCACTTAATAAATGCAAGCTGGTTGACTGAATTCCTTCTACAATATCCCTGAGAGATAAATGACCTCCAGTTCCTTCTATGTAAAGATTGACTCTTCCCACTTGTCAATGATTTTTCCCTCCTGAAATTTTCTCAGGTTCACTTCTCTGTATACATGCATGTAGTATCTCCCCACTTTCAATAAATTCATAATCACATTTCAGGCACAGTAATAATAACAATAAATGACTGATACACCACCTTAAGGTTTGCAAAGGACTTTATGAGCATCATTTCTCTGATGTCATGGTCTTCTTTGAAAACGAAGGACAAACACAACATGTAACTGGAAAAAATAATTTATTAAAACTTTCTAAAACAATGTGGGTGTCCCCCAAGGATTTGTCTTCAGTCTTTTCTTCTTCCTTGGCAATTTTCTCTATCTCCATGGCTTCAACCATCATTTCAGTGCAGAAGAACCTGAGATCTTCAAAGGATCATAAAAGCAGTTAAATGGTGCCTTAGACACCATCTATTCCAATCCCTCTTCTTGCAGGTAAAGAACTGTGGTTAAATAATTTGCCAGGCAGCATGAAGGTAGTCAAGTGGCAAAGCCAAAATTCAAGCCCAGGTCATCTGACTGCAGCACAAAATTCTTTCTATTATACCATGTCATCTCTCCCATCTATATATGAAGCACTGATCTCCCTCTAAAATCCATCCCCATATCTCAAAGTTCCTGCCAGACATCTCTACCTGGTACCTCAAACTCACCTTAAACTAATTCATTTTTTCCCTGCTACTCCTTCCATCTTCCCAATTTTTATTTATATGCTTTAATTAAAATTTTATGGATAGCTTATTTTTACCGTCTCCACATTTCCTACCATATCCCTCCTACCAATTTATAAAAATAAGAGTCATTCCCCAATTGTTAAATGACCAAAGAAAATAGGAAATTTTCAAAAGAAGAAAGAAATTAAAGCTATTAATAGTCACATGAAAAAATTCTCTAAATTACTATTAATTAGAGAAATGAAAATTAAAATAACTCTGAAGTTGTTTGGCTAATGTGACAGAAAAGAAAAATGCTGGAGATGATGTGTAAAAATAGGGATACTAATACAGTGTTGGTTGAGTTGCAAACTGGTCCAATCATTCTCAAAAAATAATGGAGAACTATGCCCAAAGGGCTACAAAACTGCATACAACTTTGACCAACAAATATGACTACTAGGTCTGTAGTCCAAAGAGATCAAAGAAAAAAGGAGAAGGATCCATATGTACAAAAATATTTATAGCAGTTCTTTTTCTGGTGGTAAAGAATTGAACGTTGAGGAGATGTTCATCAAGTGGGAAATGATTGAACAAGTTGTGGCATGTGATTATGATGGCATACTATTGTGCTATAAAAAATGATAAGCAGGATGCTTTCAGAAAAACCTAGGAAGACTTACATGATGCAGAGTGAAGTGAGCAGAACCAGAACATTGTATACAGTAACTATCATAATACAAGAATGCTCAATTGTATAAGGCTTAGCTATTCTAATCAATACAATTATGCAAAGCATTTCCAGAGGTCCATGATGATAAATGTTATTCACCACCAGAGAGAACTGATAAACTCTGAGTACCGATTGAGGCATACTTTGTTTCCACTTTGTTTTTCTTGCTTTTTCCCCCTGACACAGCTAATATGGAAATAAGCTTTGCACAACTTCACATATATAGTTAAATCCATATTGTTTACCTTCTCAGTGGGTGGTGAAGGGACTACAGGTGAGAGAACTTGGAACACAAAATGTAAAAAATGAATGCAAAAAATAATTTTTAAAAAATACCTGTCCATTCATTCCTTTATTCATTCATTCATAGGAACACAGATTTAAAGCTATGAAGACTCTAGAAATTATTGAGTCAAACTCCCTTCTCTTAAATACCAGGAGTCATGGGCCTAAAGAGGTTAAATGACTTGTCCAAGGTTATACCTTTAGTATGAAGCATAACTGGGACTACAACACAGGTTCTATGCTTGTTCTACTACACTGTGCTGCTCTATCCTACTTCAAGGCCACTATTTCAGGCGCCACCTTTTTCATGAAGTCTCCCTTGATTATCATTAATTTGGAGGCATGGGGAAAGGCAAAAAAATTTTTATGTAGATGAAAAAATTACTAAAAGAAAATTGAACTTTGAGTATAGAAAAATCAGCGGTGCAATGGTTAGAGTGTCAGGCCTGAGCTCAGACACTTATTAGCTGTATGACCCTGGACAAGTCACTTGACACTGTTTACCTTGGTTTCCTCATCTACAAAATGAGATGAAAGAGGAAAACGTAAATCACTCCAGTATCTTTGCCAAGAAAACCCTAAATGGGGTCACAGAACTGGACGTGTCTAAAAAGAATGAACAAAAATAACCAAACTTCTTGATTCCAACTTCTATCCACTGTACCATCGAGCTGCCTATGAATTAGAGCTGGGGTATTTAGAGTAAAGAGAAGGAGACTTATAGTCTAGCTGTTGGCCAGGTAGAATCACAAAATTTGGCAAAAGATTGGACGTGTGGGGTGTGTGAGAGTGAGGAGTTAAGGTTGCAAGCCTGAGTGACTGTGAGGATGGCAGTGCTCTCAACAATGATAAGGAAATTCAGAAGAGAGGCTTGGGGGAAAAGATAAGATCCACTTTGGGTGTAATAAGTTTGAGATACCTATAGGACATCCAGCTTACCACATCTAAGAGGCAATTGGAGACGAGGACTTTGGCTTAGCAGAGACTTAAGCCAGATACACAGATCTGGGAATCACCCCAAAGAACAGATAATAAAATATATTTTACTTCTCTTAGCAGAGTGGTGGACAGAATTCAGACAGAATTCTGTAAAATTTGGTTACCATGGCAGATGTTTTTACTGTATTATTTTTCTTGGTTATAATAGAGAGTTCAGTTTGGAGGGGGTTAGGGTATCTCCAGAAATAAATGTGGTATAAAAGACAAAAGGCCTTAATAATAAATTAATAATAAAACTAATTATAAAAACAATTTAAGTAATTTCTCCTTTAGAAAAGCAACATAGCCTTGAAATCAAAGGACCTGGGGGGAGGAGCCAAGATGGCGGAGTAGAAAGACACACATATGCTGGCTCTGAACCCACAGCCCATAAAATATCTATAAAGAAGAACTCCCAATAAATTCTGGAGCAGTAGAAGCCACAGAACAACAGAGTGGATGAGATTTCTGTTCCAGAGAGCACTGAAAACCTGACACGAAAGGTCCCTCGCGCACCCGACCCAGAGTGGAGCCCAGCCCTGCCTTGGACGTGCAGTGCCGAGAGGAGTAGATCCCAGCAGGCTTCAGGGACAGAATCTCCAGCGGCCACGTGGGTCCCTCCACCCATAGGTGACAGGGGTCAGTGAGAGGGTCTCTTGGGCTGGTCAAGAGGGGAGGGGTGTCTCCATAACTCAGGCCCCCTTGGGAGGCAGCAGTGGGGGCAGCGGACAGGGGCTCCCCAAGCAGGCAGGAGCCTGGATGCATTGTTGAAGGTCTCCAAATAAACCCCCTGAGGGAACTGAGCCCTATGTGGTGGCCCTGCCCCCACCCGAGCACCTAAACTTAATCTCACACTGAATAGCAGCCCTGCCCCCACCCAAAGTCCTGAGGTTGGGAAGCAGCATTTGAATCTCAGACCCCAAGTGCTGGCTGGGCAATGGAGGCCAGGCGGGTGTGTAGAGGACACTCAGAAGTCAAGTCACTGGCTGGGAAAATGCCCAGAAAAGGGAAAAAAAATAAGACTATAGAAGGTTACTTTCTTGGTGAACAGATAATTCCTCCCTTCCTTTCTGATGAGGAAGAACAATGCTTAGCATCAGGGAAAGACACAGAAGTCAAAGCTTCTGTATCCCACACATCCAAAATAAATATACCATGGGCTCAGGCTGTGGAAGAGCTCAAAAAGGATTTTGAAAATCAAGTAAGAGAGGTGGAGGAAAAATTGGGAAGAGAAATGAGAAAGATGCAAGAAAAGCATGAGAAGCAGGTCAACACCTTGCTAAAGGAGACCCAAAAAAATGCTGAAGAAAATAATACCTTGAAAAATAGGCTAACTCAATTGGCAAAAGAGGTTCAAAAAGCCAATAAGGAGAATGCTTTAAAAAGCAGAATTAGCCAAATGGAAAAGGAGGTTCAAAAGTTCACTGAAGAAAATAGTTCTTTCAAAATTAGAATGGAACAGATGGAGGCTAATGACTTTGTAAGAAACCAAGAAATCACAAAACAAAACCACAAGAATGAAAAAATGGAAGATAATGTGAAACATCTCATTGGAAAAACAACTGACCAGGAAAATAGATCCAGGAGAGACAATTTAAAAATTATGGGACTACATGAAAGCCATGATCAAAAAAAGAGCCTAGACATCATCTTTCATGAAATTATCAAGGAAAACTGCCCTGAGATTCTAGAACCAGAGGGCAAAATAAGTATTCAAGGAATCCACCGATCACCGCCTGAAAGAGATCCAAAAAGAGAAACTCCTAGGAACATTGTGGCCAAATTCCAGAGTTCCCAGGTCAAGGAGAAAATATTGCAAGCAGCTAGAAAGAAACAATTCAAGTATTGTGGAAATACAATCAGGATAACACAAGATCTAGCAGCTTCTACATTAAGGGATCGAAGGGTGTGGAATATCATATTCCAAAAGTCAAAGGAACTAGGACTAAAACCAAGAATCACCTACCCAGCAAAACTGAGTATAATACTTCAGGGGAAAAAATGGTCTTTCAACGAAATTGGGGACTTTCAAGCATTCATGATGAAAAGACCAGAGCTGAAAAGAAAATTTGACTTTCAAACACAAGAATGAAGAGAAGCATGAAAAGGTAAACAGCAAAGAGAAGTCATAAGGGACTTACTAAAGTTGAACTGTTTCCATTCCTACAGGGAAAGACAATATTTGTAACTCTTGAAACTTTTCAGTATCTGGGTAGTTGGTGGGATTACACACACACACACACGCATACACACACAGAGACAGAGAGCACAGATTGAATTGAATAGGATGGGATCATATCTTAAAAAAATGAAATTAAGTGGTGAGAGAGAAATATATCAGGAGGAGAAAGGGAGAAATGGAATGGGGCAAATTATCTCTCATAAAAGAGGCAAGCAAAAGACTTTTTAGTGGAGGGAAAAAGAAGGGAGGTGAGAGAAAAACATGAAGTTTACTCTCATCACATTCCACTAAAGGAAGGAATAAAATGCACACTCATTTTGGTATGAAAACCTATCTTACAATACAGGAAAGTGGGAGAGAAGGGGATAAGCAGGGTGGGGGGATGATGGAAGGGAGGGCATGGGGAGGAGGGAGCAATTTGAAGTCAACACTCTTGGGGAGGGACAGGATCAAAAGAGAGAATAGAAGCAATGGGAGGCAGGATAGGATGGAGGGAAATATAGTTAGTCTTAAACAACACGACTATTATGGAAGTCATTTGCAAAACTACACAGATATGGCCTATATTGAATTGCTTGCCTTCCAAAGGGAATGGGTAGGGAGGGAAGGATGAAGAGAAGCTGGAACTCAAAGCTTTAGGATCAACTGTCGAGTACTGTTCTTGCTACTAGGAAATAAGAAATACAGGTAAAGGGGTATAGAAAGTTATCTGGCCCTACAGGACAAAAGAGAAGATGGGGACAAGGAAAGGGAGGGATGATAGAAGAGAGGGCAGATTGGTGATAGGGGCAACTAGAATGCTCGGTATTTTGGGGTGGGGGAGGGGACAAATGGGGAGAAAATTTGGAACCCAAAATTTTGTGAAAATGAATGTTAAAAGTTAAATAAATTAATAATAATTAAAAAAAGAAATCAAACGACCTATATTCAAATTTCACCCATGCCTTACGACAATCATTGTGGCAGCTGTCTAGAAAGATGATGTGGGCTTGATTTCTAATTCTATTCTCAGAAAGCCTTCCCTAGCTCCCCATTCACCACTTATACTTTATGTAGCACTTTGGTTTGCCCTTTGTTAGTGCATTTATCATATGATATGTATTATAGCAGGCATTTAGTAGATGTTACTAGATTTAAATTGATTTTTGCTGAAAGCTTATGCTGCCATAGAATTCAGAACTGGAAAGTACCCCCAGACATCATCTAGTCCAAGAATTCTTAACTTGCAGCCTATGGAATTTTTAAAAATATATTTTGACAACTGTATTTCAATATTTCTTTCCTTCATAATCCAATATCTTTTACTTTATTCATTTCAAAACATTCTTTTGAGAGTTAGAGACTACCACAAAGGTTACTGAAATGATCCACATCACCCAAAAAGGTTAAGAATTCTTGATCTGGTTTATTCCCTTCACATTTTTCCAGATGAGGAAACTGAGGTACAGAATGGGGAAGAAATGTGCTCAGAATCACATAATGGAATAGCAGCATAGCTGAGACTCTAACCTGCATCTCTTGATGCTGGTACTTTCTTTCCTGTGACGAGCATGTCTTGTACCCAGGAATAGCATACAGCGGAAGATCGAACTGGGTGTATTGTGGCTATCAAGTTCTGAGCTGAGGAAAATTTAAGAGGACCAGTGTAGTAGAGGAAAGCTTCAGAGAGAAGGTGAGACAGGAGCTGAACTTTGAAGAATTAACAGGATGTAAGTTGGCTGAGCAAAGAGAGGAAAGCAATCAAGCAATCTGTGTGGCACCTCATCCCACCTTTGGGTCAGCTGTAGAGAATGACTATGCTTCAATCCGGGGTGGTGCCAAAGCATCCACAGGCATGTATATCTTTGCTCATGACTCATTTGAGAAAGCAACAAAAAAACAGTTCTCAAGAGTGTAAGGAAAGAAGAACTGAAAATATTCTCATATTGGTCCAAATATAGGCTTCATTCCGTTCCCCCTTCTCTCCTCTCCCCACTCCCCACAACATAGAAAACCTGATGGTGGTCTATAATTAGTATTTTTCTCAGGATATATTCATATTCTCTCTCCTTACAAAAAAAATCTAATTTTAGGGGTATGGCCTAAATTCAGACTAATTTTTTGGTTGTTGTTCAGACTTATAATTACATCCAGGTAGCTGGGAGTCCCCTTCACCAGTGCAGATCTCTGATTATAGGTGATTGGGGCACTGAAAAGTTAAGTAACTTGCCCACGTGTCAAGGGTAGGACCTGAACCCAACTTTTCCTACAATCACGGTCAGCAATCTATCTACTATACCATATTGCCTCTGACTCAGACTATAGTTTAATGCAATAATAATAGAATATGATGAAAAAGAAGGTAAATACGATGTGGGGGAGAGGACAATGAGTTCAAGACTTGGAGGAATAGACTAGAAATCTGGATAGAGTCCCAGTTTCATGGTCAACTCACTGTGAGGACTCAGGAACACTATTACATCTCCCCTTTCTGAATCACAATCTAGCCTTTGGTACCATGATGTGAACCATGTGGTGCAGGAGAAACAGCCAAATAAGTGGAATCAGGGGAGAAGGGCTTTTCCTCAGCTCAGAACTCAAGAGCTACAATGCCACCACCCAGTTTGGCTCTCAGTTATATGCCATCCCCATGTAAGAGATATGTCTGCCATTGTAAAGAAAGCATACCTTACCACCTGCTCCACCAATTTGCCCTTTGATCTCTGGGATTTGCCATCTACCCTGCCTGCAATTGAACCCTCTAAACCAGTGGGTCTTAGCATCTGTATAGCTGCTGAACCTTATGGGCCACTGGGCTTTTCCATTCTGCAACCAAATCCTCCTTTATGTATCTCTTCCAATTAAAACTCAAGCTTCTTGAGAGCAGGGTTGGCTTTGTTTTCCCTCCATAAATCCTGTGCCGATAAATACAGTATTTGGCCCAAAGTAAATACTTAATTAATGCATTTTCACTCACCTTCATTCATCCTCACTCTGACACTAGCTGTGCATCCTTGGACTTAACCCAAGCCTCAGTCTCCAAGTGAAAAAAAGAAGAAGAATAGATTCTTCTCCTCCACAAGGCTGCTATGAAGAAAGGACTCTGTAAACCTTGGCAGGGCATACAAATGAGAGCCATCACACCTATCCTCTCCCTCACTTCCAGGATTGGTAAAAGAATTATCAAGAGAAGATATATGAAGTACAGCAAGTCCTTCAAGTGTAATGGACTATGTTATTTAAAGTAGTGCTTATTTATTAGCTGTGACTGAGTCACCCAGAGGGATAGGAATTTCCATACTATTTCCAGCAGTAGATATAAACAATAATGTAGTCAGGAGAATCTCGCTGCATCCCAACAACTAGGGAGAGTGAAAGGGTACTGGCTCTGGAGTCAGAAGTCTTGGGTTCCAATCCTGTCTCATTAAACTTCTTTGGCTTCTAATTTCTTCATCTATCAAATAAAGGAGCTGGGACCAGATAACTTCATATATTCCTTCCATCTTCAAATTTGTTATGCTAAAAATATAATTGTGTAGTGCGATAAGCATTTAAGCTTCAATTCTCCAATTAGTAGTAGTCGCAGTAGTAGTAGTAGTGGTGGTGGTAGTAGTAGTAATAGTAGCAGTGCTAGTAGTAGCAGTAATAGTAGTACTGGTAGTAGTGGTGGTGGTGGTGGTGGTGGTAGTAGTAGTGGTAGTAGTAGCAGCAGCAGCAGAAGTAGTGGTAGTGGTAGAAATAATAACAATAATAATGATGACTGGCATTTACATACTGTTTTACGGTTTGCACAACATTTTACAAATAATATCACATTTTATCCTCACAACAACCCTGGGAGGCAGGTGTTTTTACAATCCTCATTTTACAAATGAGGAAATTAAGGCTGAGAGAAGTTAAGTGAATTGCCAAGGTCACATAGCTAGTGTCTAGGACTGGATTTGAAGTCAGGCTCTGCACCACCTAGTTCTAAAATGGGTACAATGATAATGGCTGCATGGCATCGGGCTTTCTGAAGTTCAAGTGAGAAAATACCAATCACCATACAAATGTCAATTGAATTCAATAAGCATTCATTAAAAGAATGCCTGCTCTGGGCAATTTTCAGAGGAAGAAATTAAAGATGTCTATAATCATATGAAAAAATGCTCTAAATCACTTTTGATTAGAGAGATGCAAATCAAAACATCTCTGAGGTACCACATCACACCTATAAGATTGGCTAACATGACAAAACAGGAAGATGATAAATGTTGGAGAGGATGGGGGAGAGTTGGAACACTAATTCATTGTTGGTGGAGCTGTGAGCTCATCCAGCCTTTCTGGAGAGTGGTTTGGAACTATGCCCAAAGGGCTACAAAAATGTGCATACCCCTTTGATCCAGCAATACTGCTTCTAGGACTGTATCCCCAAGAGATCATAAAAATGGGAAAGGGTCCCACATGTACAAAAATATTTATAGCAGCACTCTTTATAGTGGCCAAAAACTGGAAATCAAGAGGATGCCCATCAATTGGGGAATGGCTGAATAAATTATGGTATATGAATGTAATGGAAGACTATTGTGCCATAAGAAATGATGAACAAGAAGACTTCCGAGAGGCCTGGAAAGACTTATATGATCTGATGCTGAGTGAAAGGAGCAGGAGAACTTTGTACACAGCAACGACCACAACGTGTGAGATTTTTTTCTGGTAGACTTGGATCTTCGTAGTAATGCAAGGACATTAAAAAAAAAATTCCCAATGGTCTTCTAAGGCAAAATGCCTTCCACATTCAGAGAAAGAACTATGGAATTCAATTGCAGAATGTAGCAGATCATTGTGTGTGTGTGTGTGTGTGTGTGTGTGTGTGTGTGTGTGTGTGTGTATTATGGTTTGGTTTGTTATATGATTTCTCCCATTTATTTTAGTTCTTCTGCACAGCATGACTATAATGAAAATGTATTCAATAGGAAAAAAAAGAATGCCTACTCTGTACAGGCATTATAGAGGCGTACAATGACAAAAATGAATGGCATTCCCTGCCCTTCCAGGAGGTGAAACCCTATTGCAAAGGTAGATTATGCAAATAGGTAAGTTCAAGATAATTTGAGGAGGGAGGGAACACCCCACATATGGGGATTTGTGAAGGTTTCCACTAGAAGGTGGGTTATTTTTACTGTGTAGACTTGGGTCACAGGGCCAAATCTTTAAAACTTGCTTTGATTCTTTTAGGAGCCCTGTCTGCAAATGAAGTAGTTGCCATTATATCAAAACTGGTACCTTTCCTCAGTGGACTTCTCTATGAACAGGTAACTGAGGAAGAGAGGGAGTCAGGGAGGGGGAGAAAATTGCAAGCGTTTCCATTCAAAAAGCCTTTTAAAACCCGAAAACTGATCACTCAAAGTTGGAAGCAACCTCAGACTCTACACTTAAACAGGAATCCCCTCAACAATATATACAATAAATACGTGATGCAGTGGACAGAACATTGGCTCTTGAACTAGAAGTTGTTGCTGTTCAGGCATTTTCAGTTGTGTCTGACTCTTTGTGACCCCATTTGAAGTTTTCTTGGTAGAGATACTGGAGTGGTTTGCCATTCCTTCTCCAGCTCATTTTACAGATGAGGAAACTGAAGCAAACAGGGGTAAGTAACTTGCCCAGGGTCACACAGTGAATAAGTGATGTCAAATTTGAACTCAGAAAAGATGAGTCTTCCTGATTCCAAGCCCATTGCACAATTGAGCTGCCCTGACTTAGAAGACTTGGATCCAAATCCCTCTTCTTCCATTTATTGCTTGTGTGACCTTTTACTTACTTCTCTGGGTCTTAGTTTTATCTTCAATAAAAGGAAGGGATTAGACTAAGATGCCCTAAAGTCTTCCAGCTCTGCTCTATAACCATCCAGGTAACATTTGAAGAAGCAACTAGGTGGCACCGTAGAGCACAGAGTGCCATCCTGGAATTCGGAAGACTCATCTTCTTGAGTTGAAATCTGGCCTCAGACACTGCCTAGCTGTGTGACCCTGGGCAACTCACTTAACCCTGTTTGCCTCAGTTTCATCATCTGTAAAAGGAGCTGGAGAAGGAACTGGAAAAGCGCTGCAGTATCTTTGCCAACAAGACCCCACATGGAGTCACAGAGAGTCAGACACAACTGAAAATGACTGAACAAAGAAACCATTTGAAGACTTTGTCACTTGATACTCCTCCAGGCAATCCAATCTGCTTTTGGACTGATCTAATAGTAGGAAGATTCCCTCATAATGAGTTGAGCTCTTCCTCTTTACAATTTATACCCATTACTCCAAGGTCTGACATGAGGGACTAAAAAGAAAAAAGTTGTATCTCTTTCAAAATGACAGCCCTTCATATGTGAAGAAGGATCTTCTATCCCTCCCCCCACCAATGCCGCCAGTTTTTCCTAGGCTAAACATGCCCAGATCCTTTGGCATTGTTGAGCCCTTTCATCCTCCCATTCATTGGAGATGCTTCTCTGCTGAATAAGTGCCTTACCTCAACAGTTTTCTTATTAACATGCAACTCTTTATTAAATTAGCAGAAGATAGCAACTAATCTAACTGTTCATTTTAAACAAAGGGACATGCAACTTGGAACAAAATTTAAAGAACTATAAATATTTGGGTATAGACAAATATCATATCACAAATTTTCAATGCTTACCAATTATAATACAATGTGACAAGTTTTACCTCCTAGGCAAAAGCATAAAAAACACTTTAATTCACTAAGTCTTTTCTTAGAGACAAAAGTCTTTCAGGTTGCCTATATTTCCAACTCTGAGACTAGCACTTGAAGGTTCAGAGCTGCTTGATGTCAAAGCTCTTTTGTTGTCACCATAAGAATTTAAGCTCATTTGAGTAGAGAGCTTCATTCTTTGAACTTGTATCCCCAGTGCCTAGCATAGTGCCAGGCCCACAGAAGACTCTTAATAAATTTTGTTGTTTTTAAGTCTATTGTGGTTTTCTTGGCAGAGATAGGGGAGTGGTTTGCCAATTCCTTCTCCAGCTCATTTTACAGATGAGGAAACTGAGGCAAACAGGGTTAAGGGATGTGCCCAGGATCATGCAGGTAGACAGTGTCTGAGGCCAGAATTGAACTCAGAAAGATGAGTCTTCCTGATTCCAAGCCCAGTGTTCTATCCACTGCACCACCTAGCTTCCCTTAAGACTCCTTACAGAGGACTTTTTCCATATACATCTTATTTTACTAGCTGGAGCTTAGTGCCCCCACCCTACCCTTCCACCCCTGCCACACGTGCATCTGGGTAAAAACCTTTTTCTGATTTCTTTATTTTCTTTATTTTTTCTACTCAAGGCAAAAACAAAAGAGAGCAGAGGAACCACATCACAGACTGACTCCCCAGAACTTGATAAAGCCAGTTTAGGGTCTTGTCCAATTAGGAGATTATTCTCTACCTTACTTTTCTTCCCTTATTTAGTTCCCTGTCCTTTGAAGTCATAAACCCACATATACTTCCAATTTACCTCCAATATTAATAGATTATGCATGTGCCGTTCTCGTTCCCATATTTTCTTCCTGTTATTTAAAAGGGCTAGATTATTTTCTTTCTGAACACTTTAAAACATTTAAACAAATACAACCAGGGCTTGAAATGGAGCTATACAGGCGTCTCCAGTTCAATTAGCTGTTTGGAACACAGAATGCATCTTCCAGCAGCTAAGATGTTATAAATGGTGGTTATGCTTCCAGGCTAACTCACAACAGTCAATTTAACCCACAAAGCACCTGAAATACTGTGCATTTGCTATGAAAATTAGTAGAAGGCAACACTGTTGCTATGCTGGTTGCTATGTTAAGCAAAATGAACACTAAAATCAAATATGAAAGTTTTTATTTATTTTTAATGCTGATGCTTTAGGAAAAACAGGTTTAAAGGCAAACGAGATAGATGGAAGCTTTCATGTAGGTACTTTGGGGAGCTGTGGGGCACTTCTGAGAAAGGTTTTGTGAAGGTTACCAATATTTATGTTTAATTATATCTAACCCAACATTGAGGCTTCCTCAAGACATCTCATCTCCACTAGAAATTCTCTGTGAAGACCAACTTACCCTTGGGCCCAACCCAAACATATTTCCCAAGATACCCAAATGAATCCAATTTAACTTGAAAAACATTTGGGCCAGTCACTCAACAAGCATTTAGTAAGTGCTCAGTATATGCCAGATACTGAACTAATCAGTCCCTGTTATGTGCTATGCATTGTGATAATTAATTGTCTGTTATGTGGCAGGCATTGGGGCTCAAAGACAAAAAGGAAAGAGATCCTGCGCTCAAGAAGCTTACTTTCTTACATTTTATTATTCACACTAGACAGACACTTATCCTGGAGGAGGTAACTGCTGACCTATGCTACAGATCTGTGCTCATCTGTGACTTCTAGTGTCTCTATGTTGTCTAGACTGAAATTTCATTGGCAATAGAGAACTCTGGTAGAGGCAACTAGACCTATCCTTGCTGTATCTTATGATATTTTTCCTTGTTTCCCACTTATTGCATCCTTCCCCTGTGCCTTGTGGAGTGCTGTAGCATGGTTCAGAGGGAAAAGAGTTAGATTTGAAATCAAAGGACCTGAGTTCAAATTTGAACCTTGCTTCTAATTATCTGTGTGACCTTTGGTAAGTCACTTCACCTCGGTATATTAGTATCGTCATCTATAAAATGAATAGGTTGGACTAAGCCTCTAGCCCACTGTTAGGTCAGATCTGCTATCATGCCACCATCAGCAATTTCCCCTTTACAATTCTCACATCATACATTTGCTTCACCTTCAAGTTGGAGTTTCCCTTCTCCCTTCATTCTCCTTCCCTTGAACTTCTCCCACAGAATTGCTTCCCCACCCCTAGGCTTCCCAGTCCCTCACCTTCCTTCTGGCTACCCTTGTACTCCTATAGCTAGAGGCTTCATGATCATAGCCTCTTCAGGAAAGCACTCCCCACCACCAAAAACCTATTCTCAATCATTGAAGTTTCCACTACATCCGTTCCTATATCCAGACTGTATAACGCTGGCAGAAAAAAGAAAGCCATATAACCATGTTGACTTATTACATCATAAATTCATGCTATATAATTTCAATCAGCTTCTCACCACTACTCTGAAATAATCTCATTCATCTCTTGTAGAGTCCCTTACACACTCCCTACAATGGTAATTATTAATCTTCTTCACTCTCCTCTGGCCTCCAGTCCCAATTATCCCAAGGCTCCTTCACCCTATTTAAATCAAAAGACTGAAACCATCAAGCACACATTCCCTCATGGTAGTAATAGCTAACATTTATGTAGCACCTATATATACTGGGCACTATGCTAAACTCTTTACAAATATTAACTCACTTGATCCACACAAGTTTGGGATGATAGATGCAGTTATTATCCCCATTTTACATGTGAGGAAACTAAGGCAAACAGAGGTTAAGTGATGTGCCCAGGGTCATGTAGCTAGGTAGTGTTTGAGGATTTGAACTTGTCTTCCTGACCTTAGACCCTGCACTCTATCGACTGCATCACCTTAATACCCATCTTCCTTCCAGTGGAAAATGTGTTAGATTTGAAAGTCAAAGAATCTGGGTTCAAATCCCAGCTCTGCCACTAGCTTTGTGATTTTGAGTGGGTCACTTAACTTCTCTGGGATTCAGTATTCTCACTGTAAAATGAGGCTTTTGATTAAATGATATCTAAAGTTCTCTCTGGTTGTAAGTCTGTCTCTAATACCATTTTTTCCTTTTCTTTCCTTTCTGTCTCAAAGAACAGGTGTCTCTTCCCTTTTTCCCCCAAGTCTAAAACCTCTACATCTTCAATATATCCTTCCTGCATCCTTTAGAACATTCTCCTTTGATTTTTCCAAAATCCCTCTAACATCTTCAATTCTTCCCTCCCTTATTCCAATATATATAAATTTCTTTCTTAATAAAAAAAGTATAATGAGCCTTCCAATGAGTTCCATTATACTTTCTAACTATACTATCCTATCTTTCCTTGCCAAACTGTTTTCCTATACAAGAATCTAATTACTCCCTATCACACCATATACCATACAATAGACATTATTAAGTGCCTACTTTGTGCCAGACACCATGGTGAGGACTGAGGTTCAAATAAGAAAAAGGGAAGACAGTCCTTACTCTCAAGGAATTATCTTTTAATTAGGAAAGACAATAAACAAAAGAAACTGAAAAAGGAGGAGAATGCCAAAGGGTACTGGTCCAGGGCTAGGGTGGATGATGACTGAGCAGAAACCAAGCAGAGCAGCTGATGGCAAATGAGGAGATGGCTGGCATTTTGAACCTTCTATAAAAGGAGGCTATGGGAACAGTTTTTTGCTCTAGTCTCCAGCCCTCCAATCAAAGAGGCAGAAGCAACTGAGGGTGCTGATAGAGTATGAAGGGCAAAGCTCAACCAACCTCCATGATGAGTATCTTTGATCAGTTTATGTGAGCAGCTAGGTAGTGCAATGTATGGAACTTAGGCCTCAGTTCAAATCCAGACTCAGACACAAACTTTATAACCCTGAGCAAGTCACAACCTCTGTTTGTCACATTTTCCTGATCTATAAAATGGGGATAATAATAGCACTACTTCCCAAGGCTGTCCTGAGGATCAAATGAGATAATACTGAGGTTCAAATACTTAGCAGAGTGCCTGACACACAGTAGATATATCATGATGATGCTCTGCAGAAGCAGAGCATCTGGTGCTACTTTGATTCTTAACTCATTCCATTCAATCAATACAATTAAACAAACACTAATTATTATATACAAAGAATTACGTAGTCCCCTCGAGGAGCTTATACTCTACTGGAAAGAAATAACATGTACATAAAAAGTACCAAAAAAAAGCAGAGAGACCTAGTAATGACAAGTGGGAAGAGAGGAAGATTGAAGAAGGTTTTGTGGAGGAATGGCCCTCGAACGAAGACTACGAGGAAGAGACAAGGACTCTTGGGAGGCAAAGGAAAAGGAAGAGTATATTCCAGACATGGAAAACCACTTTGTGCAAGTGGGAAGCCATGGGAGATAGGAATGACAGAGTTGAGGAATGGCCAATAGTCAGACTTGGCCATAGCACAGAGCTCATGAAGGGGAATAGTATGAAATAAAGGTTTAGTAATCTCACTTCCAGTACCCTTCCAAAGAGTCACAATTGCCAAGCTGAGGAATTTGTGTTTTATCCCACAGACAATAAGGGGTTACTGAGAGAATTTGAGCAAGAGAGTGGCCTATTGCCTATACTGTGAAAAACATGTTTGGTTTGGGTGCTATGAATGTGAAAATAGCTATAACATAGACCCTCTTCCCAAGTGAATTGAGCAGTGTGTGTGTGCAATTGAACAAGATAACCATGAAACAAGGGAGAGTGAGATAAGTTCAAAGAAGAGACACAAATTTTGAACAAGAAGGAACCAGAGAGGACATCTAGTTCAAGAAGAAAAAACTGAGGGTCTGAAAGGTTAACAGCTATGCCCAAGGCATAGTGTAGTGCTGGTATTTGAATTCAGGTCTTTCCTCATCTAACTCTCTTTCAATTATATTCCAAAACTTCTAGATCCCCCCAAAAAAGTGCTATAAGAAATCTGAGGAAGAGGAAATCACTTTCACCAAGGGGTCAGGACAAGCTTCAAGAAGGTAGCATCTAAGTGGGCCTTGAAGAAAGAGAAGGATTTTAACAGATAGAAATGGGGAAGAGAGATTCCAGAATGTCTTTTGTGTCCTCTCCTCTCCCCTATTGAAATTCATTCAAATAAATTTTGAAGTGGAATTATACAAATGTTCAATCAATAAATCATTACTGAATGTCTACTATATGCAGTGAATGCACTGAGCTAGGTGCTATATTTAAAAAAAGTATAAGTTCCTGCCTTCTAAATGATTATAATCTAGTTGGCTAGACAGACAAGTAAAAATTTAAATAAATATAACACAAGTCACAAAAATCTGACATGAAAGGATTACAAATTATCAAGAATCATGTGGAAAAAAGTACTCAAAATCATTACTAAACAGAGAAACATTAATTAGAACAACTTTGAAGTACTACCTCACACATCAAAACAGCAAAATGTGGTAATACCATCAAACTTATCAATTTCTTAAATATGTTTAAATAAAATTTATTTAAATATTTAAATATCTTATCAAAATATGGTAATAGAGGGCAAAATTCAATGCTGGCAGAAAGGTAGAGAGACAGCCACAATGACTCATAACTAGTGGAATTGATTCAAGTACTTTAGAAAACAATATGGAATTATATGATAAGTTACCCTTTGAACCAGGACTCCCATTTTTTAGATTTCTATCTTAAGGATATTAGCAAAAAGAATACGGGACACATCTGTGTAAGAATATTCATAGCAGCACTATTGGTAATAGCAAAGAAAAATCTGGAAACAACCTACATGCCCAATGATGGGGAATGGCTAAATCAGTTGCGCCACATGAAGGTGATGGAATGCTTTACACCATAAAGAATGATAAATGCAGAGAATACAAAAGCATACTGGAAGTGAAGGGAAAGGAAGGAGAGAAGCAGAACCAAAACAGCAATTTACACCCCAACCTCTTACCACCCTTGATTAATTCTGCCAGGATTCAGACATTGGAATAGTTCAATTTTTCCACTCTTCCCCAGTCCCTCCCCGTGCAACTGCATACCATTCAGTATCACTGCTAGTCTGAAGGGTTTTATATATGTGGAATAATGGAAGGATGCTAGTGATAAGCCTTGAAGTATATAGTCTTCAAAAATTCAATAGGAATTATTCTGCAGAGCACTATGTATGGCCCTTAGAGAGATACAGAGTTTAAAAAGATACAGGTACACAAGTACCTGCCCTCATGAACATTACAGTCTCTTGGGGATCAGACACAAAGCACAGCTAACTCTATGTTGTGAATATCAGAGACATGACAAGATGCTATATAAGGTCTATGAAGAAAGGTTGCTCTCAACAGGGGAAAATAGGGAGGACTCCGTGGAAGAAGAAATAATTGGGCTGGGCTTTAAAGAATGAGTAAGAAGTCAAAGGGCAAAGATGAGGTGAGAGATATTCCATAGGGAATACTATGAGCAAAGGTATGAAAGTTGTCAGGTACAGCTGAGTTCACATGATAGATGCAGTCAAGTTTACCTGGACCTCAGAGTCCACAGAGAGGACTAACGGGTGAATCTGAAAAGCTTAAGGAAGGTGGTCCTATATTGTAGAGGGCCTTGAACGCCACACAAGGTCTTTTGAATTTTGCTCAGCAGGCAACAGGGAGTTAAAGAAAATGTTTTACCAGAAGAATGGAAAGCACACAGGCTCTAGAGTCAGAGGAGGAGAGATTCGATTTGCTTTTGTTTGATCTTAGGGGGCAGAACCAGGAAATGGGTGGAAGTTGCAAAGAGGAAGCCAAATTTAGGCTTGATATCAGGAAAAACTTTGTAACAATTAGAGCTATCCAGAAATGAAACTATCTGCTTCAGGAAGTGGGAGGCTCCCCTTCCTTAGAGATTTTCAAGTAGAGGTCAGATGACCATTTGCTGAGTTCATCCTATGGCAAGGATTCTTTTTATGTAAGGGTTGGACTAGATGGTCATTGGAGCCCTTCCAGTTCTCAGATTCCATGATTCCATCTGATTGGTTGGTTCAGATCCTACCAATGATGCATACCAATTGTCTGATCTTAAGTAGTCACTTAACTTTCAATAGGCTCCCTTTTATCATCTGTAAAATGTGATCACAAGATGGAGGACAGGTCATTTTTTCTGATCCCTTGTGGCCTCTCAAACCTCTCCAAAACAGAAATGATGCACCAAGAGGTATAGGAACTTCATCTGCCTCCATGATTTAGGATACCCAGAATGGAAAAGAAGAGAGCAGAAATAAAGAAGGGGTGAATAAATGCAGCAGCCAGGAGAACGAGTGGAGGAAGCATTAAGAGACAGAAGCGAAAGCAGAAGTCAGCTGAAGGTAGCAGTGAAGAGGAAGGTCTCTTCCTTCTCTATGGACAGCACCTGGCACCATCCTGCCTACAAGAAAGAAAGGGGAAAAGAATGTTTGGGAGGCATTGCCAAGCAGTGGGGAAAAACCCTGGATTTAAAGTCAAAGAACTTGTGTTCAAATTCTGCCACTTTCTCCTTATATGACCTTGGGAAAGATCACTTCTTTACCTTTCTGGGTCTCAGTTTCTTCAACAGTAAAATAAGGAAATTGTACTACGTGGTCTCTCATATTCTTTCTTTTTTGGCATCATATGTCTTATTTTTTCCCTTTGCAGAATTTTATTTTATTTTTTTATTACATTTCAAGTTCCAAACTGTCTCTCTCCCTTCCTCCCCATCCCACAATAGAGAAGGCCACTATTTGACATATATGTGTGATTGTATGTATATATACATATATATACACACACAGATGTATATATTATATATATGTAAAACCTTACTATGCATGTATATAAAACAATACTATGCATATATATGTAAAACCATACTATGCATATATATTATATGTGTGTGTGTATGTTTGTGTGTGTGTGTGTATAAAATGTAAAACCATACTATGCATTTCTATTTATCAGTTCTTTCTCTGGAGGTGGATAGCATTTTCCCTCAGAAGTCCTTTGTGGTTGATCTGAATATTTATAATATTCAGAATAGCTTAGTAGTTCACAGTTATTCTTCAAACAATACTGCTGTTACTGTATACAACATTCTCTTGGTTTCATGTCCTTTCTAAATTCATGCACCTATAAAGTGTGAAAAGGAAACTTTTGTCATGGGCTAGTTTGATAAAATGAAAGGATTTTAGATTCGGTGGCCTCTCAGGTACCTTCTAGCTCTACATCTATGATCCTGTGATATCCCTAGATCTATTCATAAGGAAGATTAATGTAACAGCACAATAAGAATGCACTGGAAAAAGGAGAGAATAGAGGTGGGATGAACTGGGGCTATTGCAATAGTCCTGGTGGAGAGCAAGTAAGAAAAGTCTGAATCAGGGTGGGAGAAATGGGAATAGAGAAGAGGGGACAGATAAAGTAATATAGTGGAGATACGGCTGATAAGACTTGGCAGCTGAATAGTACAAGGAGTTAGGAAGAGGGAAGAGTCAAAACTAACACCAAGTTTTCAAACACAGATGAGTAATGAGGCCATTGAAAGAAAAAGGGAAGGCAGTTGGAAGAGCAGGTTTAAGAAAGATAATGAGTTTGGTTTAAAACATGTTATATTTGTTGTGTTTGTCAGTAGTTCTTGAAAAGGACCATGACATCAAGATGATGACAAGATGTTATATTTGAGGTACCGGTAAGTAACCAGGAGATAAGAGTTTAGAAAATAAAAGAGACGTCAGGGCAGAAGCTATTGGACTTGAGAGTTATGTGGATAAATGTATTCATTAAAGCTTTGGGAATAAATGGATTTGCCAAGTCTCCTGATCAACAAGCATTCATGAAGTTTCCACCAAACTGCTTGGCACTGTGTCCTAGGTGTTGGGGATACTAAGACAAAATAACTGAAATGGTCCCTGCCCTTAAGGGACTTATAGTCTATCGAGGGAGACAACATGTATATATGTAATTGTTCAGTCATTTTTCAGTTATGTCCAATTCTGTGACTCTATTTGGAATTTACTTGGCAAAAATATTGGAATGGTTTGCCATTTCTTTCTCTAGTTCATTTGACAAATGAGGAAACTGAGGCAGACAGGGTTAAGTGACTTACTCAGGGTCACACAGCTAGTAAGTGTCTGAGGCCAGATTTAAACTCAGGCAGACTTGTCTTCCTGACTTCAGGCCCAGCACCGTGCCACTTAGCTGTCCGCATGCACAAGTATACAGACAATGTATACACAATGAATATAAGTAGGGAAGATCCTAGTAACTGAAGTGGGGGGATAGAAAAAGCTTTATGCAGAAGATATCTCTTCAGCTGAGGAGGGGCTGTAATCAAGGCGTGGGGACAATCAGTGCCAAGGTACTCCAAAGGGGAGAGTACAAAAGAAAACAAACTCAAGGTCAGACTCTTGAGGAAACTGATCCTGTATCTTTTTCATGGTCACTGTCACATCATCTTCTGGCAAACATGCCCTAATACTTTTGCCTCTGCTAAATGTTTCATTAATCATCCCTGTCTAGTGCTAAGAATACACCTTGGGGTGTATTCATGGCTCAATAAGCCATTCCTGATGGAAATCTACAAACCTCTCTTTTTTCAAGAGGCAGCAGCGTATACATCAAAGAAGGGCAAATAGGAGGTCAGAAGACTTGGCTCTGACACCCTTCTGACCTTGGGCAAGTCATAACTTCTCTGAGCCTCAGTTTCCTCATCTGTAAAATAAGAAGGTTAGACTTGATGATCTCTAAGGTTCCTATTAGCTCTAAGATTCTATTTTCTACCATGCCCTGTATAACCCCTTCCCCATCCCCCGCTGCCACTTTCTGCCAATCTCTATATCCCCAAGAGCCAAAATTATCACATGAAACTTTTTTTTAAAGGAAAATACTAGAAATCTAGAAGAATGTGCTTTGAGTATAAGACTAACTCCATCTCATGATTCAGAGTTGAAGGGACCTTGAAGGTTATTTTACTCCAGACCTTTCATTTTGTATATCAAAAAGAGCCTTAATTTAGAAGTGGAGAGGGCCTTAAAGGTTACTTAATCCAAGCCTCTCCTTTTATAGATGAAGAAACTGAGGCCCAGATAGGTTAAGTGATTTAACTAAAGTCACACAGTTAATTAGCAGTGGAATCATTATTAGACCCCACATTTCCTGTTCCCCAGTTCAGTACCTTTTCCACAAACTATTCTAAATCTGAAATTCAAGCAAGATGCATATACCACTCCTCTCCTAAAGGATGAACAAGCAGGAGTTTTGCTAGTCTGACTCCTTCCCCATTAAGAGGACCTTAAGATGACCCTCTCAAGCCTTTCTTTATCCTTATCTTTAAAAAAAATAATCTTTGGGTACAAATATCATTTCTGTTTGCAGCTGAGGAAACAGGCTAATAGCAGGGAGATGAGAGATTCTGTAGCAGCTCCCAAAATAGAACCTAGACATCTTGGCTCCTAAGTTCCCTCCATTTCTCTCCTCTTCTACCCTCATCTCTTGCCTTGCTTCAAGTTATAAAGATGCAGAAAGAAGCCCAGGAGCCCTGGGTCCTGACCTCTTCTTGCACAGTTATCCTCTCCCTAGGCTGAACAATGGGACTTTATTCAGGTCCCCCAATGTTGCTCCAATGGAACCTCAACCTGGCTATTTTCCCACTGCAGGTGTCCTGCAGTCACATGCCCTCCCTCAAATGAGCTGCAGTTTTGGACTACTCTGCAGAACAGCTAGGGATGTAGGGGAAAAGAAGAGAGACTCATGGAAAGAAAACATTGGGCTTGTTAGACCACATAACAGCTGTTGTTCACCTTCCAGGCTCTCTCTTCACTGATTAGCAGTTCAGAAAAATCTAGTATGTGAGAGGTCAAATAGTCCAGCTTAGGTCATCTAAGACCAAAATAGCAAGGGGGAAATGATGGAGAGGAAAGGAACCTTCTGGGATTTGATCAGAGCTCAGAAATGCAAGTAAGGAAGGGGGGTATGCTAAAGCTGGGGAGAAAACCAGGTTAGCTTCTAAGTAGAGTCTCTTCTCTTCCCACTAAGACAGTTTGGACTCTTAACCTTGAGCTCTAATTCATCAGGAGCTGCCACCAGGGTATTCCACTTGGTTCCTGGGATCTTACAGTTAGGGCCGAAAGGAATCTCAGAAACCATCTTATCCAACATCCCCTCCCTGTTTTACAAATGAGGGAACTGAGGTCCAATGGTGGGAAATAACGAGTTCAAGGTCATAGAGTAATATTCAGGATTTGAACTCCAGTCCTCTGACTAGTGTCTAGCATACTTTCCATTGTATTACCTTGCTGTGCATCCTGAGGTCCCCAACCAAATTTATAACTCACAGCCAGTTCCCAGAGGGAAAGAAAGCAGAAATGACAATGAGACCTTGGAGACCAATTAAAAGAGAAATCTGCTCTTCTCCAAGGACCCAGTCCCTAGGCTGAGTTTCTACTTCCAAAGAAAGATGATGAATGATAAAAATCATTCTTCCTCTTCCCATATCTTAAAACTGCCAGAGTCATCTCAATCTCCTCAGGGCAGCTCTTTGTCAAAGGGTGATTTTCGTAATACTTGATGTCCATTTTGTCCAAGAAATGTTGACCTTAGGCTGGTCTGGATTTCTGAAGGATAATGGTAACAAAAATAGCAGCTAACATTAACATATCTCATTAAGGTTTGCAAAAGTGCTTTACATGTGTTCCCTCATTTTGGTCTTCATAACAAATGGATGAAATAGGTAGTGTTATTGCACCCATTTTACAAATAAGGTAACTGAGGCTCAGAGAGGTTAAGTGATTTGCCATGGTTACATAGAGCATCAAAGTCAAAGGTGAGATTCTAATCCCCCAGTACTTCTGATCTCTAGTCTAGGACTCTCTTCCCAAAACCCTGTTGCTCCCTTCCAACCCCCTACTTAGTGGAGCATCACCATCACCATGGAATCCAAAGAGGTTTGTTTTCTTGACAAGCAGGATATCCAGTAAAGCCAGAGGACCTGCTGGTAGGCTACAAAGCAGAGCAATGGCAGGTGTGAAATAAGCTGTTGAACATAAGTTGTGGGGGCAGGAGGGTTTGGAAAGCTCAGGCTAGAAGCTGGGTCAAATAAGCAATAGGATGAAGTGCGAACCCTTCCCTTAGCTTCTCCCCCCACTTTTTATCAGCTGATGATAGATTTTAGGAAGGAATCTTAAAAGTTCTCAAACCTCTTCATTTTATAGATGAAGAAACTGAGGCTTGGAATAGAACATGACTTGCCCAAGGTCACAATAGTAGAACTGTGATTTGAACCCAGGTCCTTTCTCTTGATTCAGTGCGTCTTCTGCAACACCATGCTGATCCGAAAAGACATGGAGTCTTGAACCCTTAGAGAGATGAGATAAAGCCCAGCCAGCAGTAAAATAAGATCCAAGTACTAGTCAATTCACCAGACCTCAGGATCATAACCCCTGCCAGAACCCAGCTTCCACTTCCTGGTCTTACGTTACCAAGGCATGACCCTCTTCCCAGAGGGATAATAATAGTCTCCACTAACTCCCAGCCCTGCTTTAGTCAGCCTAGACGCTGCAAATTCAGTCACACCACTACCTATACAAGGCATTTCCTCTCTGCTCAGCTTTCCTAACAATAGCTGGAATTTATATAGTGTTTTAAGGTTTGCAAAGTGCTTTATAGACGTTCTCTCGTCTGATCCGAAGTGCTTTACCTGTATCACCTTATTTGATACTTCTAACACCCCGTGAGGTAAGCATTGTTAATGCCATTTTTTAGAGGCAGAAACTGGGGCTCAACTAGATTAAAGTAAGATAGAAAAGGACCTTCTAGTTCATCTAGGTCCAACCCCCTCATTTTGCAGTTGAGGAAATTGAGGCCCAGAGAGCTTAAGTAGCTTGCCCAAGGTCAACTAGGTCGTCAAAAGTGGCAGAGTCAGAATTCGCACCCAGATCCTTTAACCCCAAATCCAGCGTTTTTTCCACTGTACCATTCCGGGTCAACCCTAAGTGTCAAAGGTGCGATTTGAAGCCTAGCCTTCCTAGGTCCAAGTCGATGTCGAGCGTCTAACCATCACGCCAAGCTACCCCATAGAAACCAGCTACGTACGAAATTCCAGCCCTTGACAATGGAACTAGACTTGGTTATCCCTCGAAGGTCAGGGCCAACGAAGTCCTTCTCAGCTGGCCCACCCCAGAGCATCTCCAAACAATAGGCAACCGCGCCCACGACAGAGGGACCCAGAGACGCCCCTCGAAGTGTCGGTACCTTCCCCCTTCCCCCTCTCTTCCCTAGCTTTGTCTCCAGCTCCTTAGGGGCGCCCCTACACAGCATCACTGACAAACACAAACAGGATTCCAGGCTGCCCAGCGAGCCCTCGCCCATTTCCTTCAGGGCTTAGCTAGCGGGGGGAAGAGTGATTCATTCACTTCCCCCCACGCGGTTCACGGCTGCTGGAAGTTTGCTAAGACTCTAGCCGACAGGGGTTGGGGGCTGGTCCGGGGTGCTGAATCTGAGGGTCCAACGGCTCCTATTCTCGGGCTCCGCTTGGCCGGTTCTTACCGTACATCTCCAGCTCCGGCTCCGGCTCCGGCTCCGGCTCCTTCCCTCCCGGGCGGTGTGGCAGCGTCTGCAGGGCAGTTGTTAGACCAGCGCCTCCCGCAGCCTCTGCCTTTCATTCACCGACCAACAGAGGGATGGCGGCGGCAGTGGCCAAGGAGCGCAAGAGGCAGAAGGAGAGGAAATGAATAGGGAAGCGAGAGGCCATTCAGCAGACTCCTCCACCACTCCCCCCCAGCCTTTTTCAGGAAAGGGCTGAAGGAGGAGGTGGAGAAAGGGAGGAGGCTATGCTAATCCAAACCCACCCCTTCTCCCGGCTCAGCCTCTGAGAGACGTCTCCAATTCCCACCCCACCCCCTTCTTGCTCACCCCCAGGCTCTTGCCTGGAAACCAAACCCCCCAAGATTTCCCTTTTTCCTAAGGCTGGTGCACGGAGGTCGCCCGGCTGCGGGTTCTCCAGCTGTTAGACTGAGTTTGCCAAGTGGAAAGGATCAGAAAGAGAGGCTTTTTTTCTCGGTGCCCCGATGCCAACTCTGGGCATCGCCCTTGAATTGTCTTCTTCCCCACTGGGGTGTTCAGGCTCTAGCAAGGTCAGGAGCCACAGATGGAACCCCCCCCCCCCCCCGCTCCCCAATACTCACACAAGCCCAGGCTCGCGCGCGTCCTCCCTCCCACCAAGTGTCAATGAGTAATAGGAAGGGAGACTGGGAAACTGGAGGTATGGTTCACGAAGGCTGCCCTACGAGAATGCAGCCCCAGGGGTTGGGTAGACTGTGCCAGCTAGACAGTGGGGAAAAAATTGGAAGAACTGCTCTCAACCAGGCTCTCTTCTAAACCATTGCCGCAGCCCTTCTGCCTGATCAAGCTGAGCATTGCTGCTTTGGGACATAGAGGCTACTGACTAACCCCTCCCTCAATCAGAAACTCAGCTGTATCTCCAGGTGCCAGCCTAGCAACCCCCTTGCTTCTCTGGGTGCCATCAAAAATCTTCCATCCTCACTGCACCAAATTCTGCAGAAAATTCTCCTTCACTGCACCAACAATTGCTGAAAATCTTTGCCATCCTCCTCTCAGATTCTGAAAATGGCCCTTCCCCATGGCAGAGAGGAGTACAGCTCCTTCTGCTCCTGTCAGTCTATTCCTACAAGTTCTGAGATGGAAGGACTTTAAAGGTCATTTAGTTCAATTCCTTTGTTATACAGATCAGGAAAAGAAAATCTGGAAATCAAATAAGAAAATATATGTAGAGAACTATTTAGAGGTGAGCTAATGTTAATGATAGTAGCAATTCAATTCAGCAAGCATTTACTCAGCACTGTGTGGATCCCTGCGCGCTCAGCAATACCTTTCCAAGATGAAATCACATAATTCCTGACCTTTAATGTGTCATCTAATGGAGAAGATGAAATCTCTAGAACCATAATACAAATGAGGAGGTAATAATTGCAAAGGACATATCCAAAGTATTATGAGAGATTCAAGAAGAGAAAGATCATTTCCAGCTGGGAGAATCAAGAAAGGCTTCAGGGAAGAAGTGTCGCCTGAGCTCTATCTTACAGCAAATGAAGGATTTCAATAAACATAACCAGAGAAGAGAGACCATTAATAATATCATAGATTTAGAACCTTGGAGACCATCTTGTCCAAACCCTGCATTAAAAAAAAAAAAAGTTTTATTATTGCTTTACCCCATCTGTCATTTCAATGCTACCTCCACCCCTCCCCCCATTGCACTCTTCCTGAAGGCATTAAACTAATGTAAAATTTAAAAAATAAATAAATAAACAAAAACATCAATTAATGAAGGCATGTGACATGTACCCCATATTCTGTCCTACTAATCTCCTGCTTCTCTACTCTGAGAGGGGAGACATACTTCTTTTTCTGTTCTCCATACCATTGTCAACTTTTCAGTCACTCGGGATTGTTTCCTTTTAGTGACTTTTTTTCATTTGCATTGTAGTCATTGTGCATACTTCTTTCTCTTGGTACTGCTTTACTTTGCTCTGCGTCAGCTTATGCAAATCTTCCCACATTTCCCTGATTTATTTATGCAAAGTAATTTTCCATTACATTCCTTTGCCATCGTGTTCAGTTTTTTTCAGCCATTTTCCAATCAATGGACACCTACCTTGTTTCCATCTCCTTGCTACAGCTGGGTGTTATGTGAGCAGCAAGGTACTGCAGTGGATAGAGCACCAGCCCTAGAATCTGGAAGACCCGAGTTCAAATAGGGACTAGGATGTTTGCTAGCTGTGTGATCCTGGACTAAGTCACTTAACTGTGTTTGCTTATTTATAAAATTTTCTCATCTGTAAAGTGACCCAGAGAAGGAAATGGCAAACCACTCCAACGTCTTTGCTAAGAAAACCCTAAATGGAGTCATGAAAAGTCAGACACACCAACATGATATCTTGCTTTGTTTTGTCTTGGGCTTCCTTAGGACAAATGCCCAACTGTATGCTTGTTAAGTCAAAGTTCATAAAAAGTTTAGTCATTTTTCTTGCCTAATTCCTAAACTGATTTAAGAACAGTTGGGTCATTCCACACCCACGCTAACAGTGCCTCACTATGCCTGTCTGCTTAGAGATCCTTCAATATTGACAGTTCCCATCATTTTTCATCTTTTTTTGGTGTGAAGTGAAACCTCAGAGTTGTTTTAATTTGTATTTTTCTTACTATTACTGATTGGCTTTCATCTAGTCACTTATAGGTTGCAATTTTTCTTTTGAAAACTGTTCTTATATTTTGGCTACTTATTATCCACAGGGGAAACACTATTGATAATGTGTACTTGTTTTAGTTTAGTACTCCTAATATTGTTTGCATTTAGTTTGTTTGTGCAAAAACTTTTCAACTTAATGTAATCAGAATTATCCATTTTGCACTTTCTAATCTTCTCATTTGATCATAAATTTCTTCATTCTCCATAAATCTGACAAAATACACTATCTACACCAGTTAATTTGTTTATAGCATCAGCCTTAATACCTATCACATGAACCCATTTGGACCATTTATTATATTCTTACAAAAATAAAGCTTTTTAACTTTACGTAGTCAAAATTGTCTATTTTGTAGATTATGATCTTCTCTTGCCTTTGTTTACTTTAGAACACTTCCTCTAAATACAGATGTGACAGGTACCTGATCTTGTTCTCCTCCAAAGTTTTTGTAGTGTGACTTTTTGCATATCTATTTTGACCTAATTGAGATATGGTAAAATGTAAAGGAGATAGCACTGAACTTGAAGTTAGGTAGACGTGGGTTCAAATCCTGCCTCAGGTATTAATTATTAGCTTTGTGACCTTAATCAAGTCACAAAATCCTACTGAGCCTCCAAAATGAGGGGGATATATTCTGTGATCTTCAAGGTCCCTTCCAGCTCAAAATCTATGAAGCTATGATCCTAAAATGTTAATCTAAGCCTAATTCTTGACAGACATACTTTCTGGTTTTCTAAACAGTTTGTGTCAAAATGTAGAAGCTCCAGAAAATTGTGCAGTTCCAGAGCTATGTTAGGGATTTGGGTCAAGCAAAATAAAATCTCATACCAAACTCATCACTGGGCCTGGGTCCACATTATATCTAAAACTTTGAAAGAATTCTTTAAAAAACTCAGGTTTGCAAAGGGCTGTTGTTTTTGTTAGTCATGTATGACTCTTCATGACCCCATTTGGAGTTTTGTTGGCAAAGATCCTGAGGTAGTTTGCCATTTCCTTCCCCAGGGTCATTTTGGCAGATGAGGAAACTGAGGCAAACAGAGTCACGCACCCAATAAGTGTCTAAGGTAACATTTGAGCTCAGGAAGATGAATCTTCCTGACTCCAGGCTTGCCTTCCATCCACTGTGCCACCTAGATGCCCTAGGAAAGAGCCCTTAGGGCCAGGGAGAAACTAGAAGCAAGTCATACTTCCAACAGTCAATTCAAACCAAGATTAATCCCACCTTCTACTTTCCTAAATTTGTTAGATTTCTAACTCAGGCATCTCAGTCTCTATCAGACAGAAATCAAAGAGGTACTTTCTGACTCAAATTTTGTTTGGTTAATTTTCCAATATTGCTTTAAACCCCAGCTCAAGCTTTGCAACTTTTTTTTTTTTTGGTCTGTTTTAGTTGTCATGGACTTATAGAAAATATTTCTACCAGGACGAGGGATTAGCTTTGATAGAAAACAGCCACACAGCTCAGTAAATGGAGCATGGGATCTGGAGGCAGGAAGATCTGAGTTCAAATTTGACCTCAGACACCTCCTAGCTGTGTGACTCTGGGCAAGTCACTTAACCCTGTTCGCCTCAGTTTCCTCAACGGTAAAATAATAGCACTTACCTCTCACAGTTGAGATATTTTTTAAATGAGATAATTTTGGTGAAAAGCACTTGGCATAGTGCTTGGCACATAGTACATACATACATAAATACATAGTACATACATACATACATACATACATAAATACTTATCCCATTCCACTCTGATACTGTGTGACCTTGGGAAAGTGACAACCTCCATGTGCCGTAGACTAGAGGTTCAGACTCTATATGCCACAAAGATCAAAGGAGATAAATTTAGGTCAAATAAAAGGAAGTACCATTTTATACAGTAGGGAGAAAATTTTAGCAACTCTGACCTAATATGGAATACAGACTGAAAATGTTAATAGGTTAAAAAGCATAGACAAATTTATGGGTGACAGACTTTTATCAGGAGCTACTAAAGGAAACTAGAACATTAGAAGACATTTACAGGGCTAAATGAAGCCACCCATATGTGATCCCACAGCCTTCAGGATTCCAGTTTCCTCTTTCAGTCCTCAGTCTACCTTCTCATCTCCAGTCCCCAAGCCTTTGTAGGCACTCTAACATCCTTGGAATGCTTTCCTTTCTCATCCATACCCTTGGAATCTCAGCTCAATTAATGACCATCTATTTCAAGAGGCCTTTTCTGGTCTCAGCTATTAGTGTCTTCTTCTTCTGTAATTATTCTGGTTTTGTGTATATTTCCTATTCGTGTGTGTGTGTGTGTGTGTGTGTGTGTTTGTATTTTAGCCCAGTAGAATGGAAGCTCTTTGAAAACAGGGACTGTTTCCTTTTTGTGTTTGTAAACCTAACTGAGAGACAGTGTAGCATAATGGGGGCAGCCATAGGCCTCAGAGTCCAGGAAGACCTGGGTTCAAGTCTTACCACCTCTAACACATTCTGGATGTATGACCTTGGGCAAATTCCTTCAGCTTTCAGTCCAACCCAGCCTCCTTTCTCCCCACTTTATAAGATTACGAGTTGCAGGACAGTTACTTATTAATAGAGTTTCTTCACTGGTAGTTTACTACACCAAGGGAGGAGAAGAAAGTGAGGTTGGTGACCTTGCATAGCCCTCCCTCACTCAAATAAAAGTCAGCTGCAAGTCATGTCATCATCTTGATGTCATGGTCCTCTTCAAGAACGAAGGACAAACACAACAACAACTATACCAAGAAATTCAAACATGCGTGCGCGCACACACGCACACGCACACACACGCACATAATCTCCAGTGCCTGGTGCAAAGTAGGCACTTAATAAATTCTTGTTAAATTGTTACATAATCCAAATGTTTTGTCCTTTGGTTAAAAAATCCAGGTGTCCTGACCCTCCAATCTCATATAGCCCCATCAGTTAAGAATTCACTCTCCTAGGTTCCCCAGCTCGGACCCTTGTTCAGTGTATGTTACAGGCACTAACCTGGCCAAAATTACTTCAGAGTTAACTCCCTTCCCCTTCCACTTCCACCTCCCTGAACTGAGGTGGGTGACATGGCAGGGGAGGGAGCTTCATAGAAAACCTATTTGGGCCTGGGGAAAAGACCTGCTCAGGTATGGTGCCAGTAATGGTGCCAGAGATAGACCTCAGGATTCTCAACGCTAAGCTAAGTGGCTTCAAGCCCAAGACTCTCCCTTAAAGCAAATCCACTACCATGACCTATTTCTCAGATGCCACAGGGGAGGAACATCCCATAAAAATTACACTAAAGCACAAGGGCAAGTATCCTAGTATTGGGTCATGTGGTGCCTTTGCCCACCCTTCCCCCCCAGCTGTGACCACAGTGGACGTCATATTTAATTGGACTTTCAGGGAGTGGCTCTCTTTGTCCAGAGGTAATGCTTGAGGTTTAGTTTCTCTTAGGTACAGGGGAACACAGGCCCAGAGCCACAGTTGCCCTCCTACCCCTAACCCTGGCTTGGCACTGCCACAAAAGGCTATATTGATGTCTGTCTAAGAATAGATGCACAAAACAGGCTGCCTCTGGCCCCAGGGCTGGTTTCCTTGTCAACATGCCTCTAAACTAGCTTCCCTTCCCTCCCCTAAATACTACCCTGGTCCAACAGTTTACAGGCTGATTAAAAGGATCCTGATAATTCTCCCTTGGAATTTTCCTCCTGTGTTGAAATTCAGTCTCAGGACATTGACTTTTTTTTTTTTGAGGGAAAGGTGGGATAAGACAGTGTGGCACAATGAGCACTGAAACTTTATGTTACAGGATCTGGGCTGGAGGCTTGACTTGTCTACTTACAGGTGCAATCTGTGTGACCTTGGACTAGTCACTCATCTGTCAAATGAAAGGGCTGCTTGGACTTGATGACCTCTAGGAGCCCTTTCATCTGTACATGCCTGAATTTGAGATCTTATGAAATTATCAAAGACCTTTGCTGCCTTGGATTGTAAATTTTTCATTGATTCATTTAGTTTTGATCCAGACCTGGGATATCATTGGCCTAGAGCAAAGTTAATCAACTCAAATAGAAATTAGGGCCACTAATGTGACATAAAGATCCCTGTTGTCTGCATATTGATTTAATTTAAAATATAATATTATCTAGGCATCTAGGTGGTGCAATAGATAGAGTGTCAGGCCTGGAGTCAAGAAGACTCGCCTTGCTGAGTTCAAATTCAGACTCTTAGTAGCTGTGTGACCCTGGACAAGTCACTCAACCCTGTTTACCTCAGTTTCCCCATCTATGAAATAGCTGGTGAAGGAAATGGCAAACTACTCTAGTATTTTTTGCCAAGAAAATCCCAAATGCAGTCACAAAGAGCCAGACATGACTGAAAAAATGAATGAACAACAACAGCAAATGTTGTCTATGTTTTGTTGTATTTTTATTTCCTTCGTTAAATATTTCCCAATTACATTTCAACGTCTGGGGCAGCACCTGACACCTCTGACCTCCAGAATTCTCAGTAAGGAGTCCACCTTTATCCATGGAGATCAGCAACTCTTTGGCAAATTTGCCTTAAGGGAGATGATATTTTAATACTCTATCTTGAGGGCTAGATACATGGCAGTGTGGTATGGCATGGCGTGATATAAAGGCTTCAGAGTTCAGAAGCCTGGGTCCATGTCCCACTTGTGCCACATACTAGCTATACGAACGCAAGTCCAAATATGCAACCTGTTAATGCCCCAGTAAACTCTCTAAGACTTTAAGTTTCAGAGCAGGTACTAATCTGCATTGGTAGAAGGAGTTTCCCCTTTGGGAATACTCTACACCAGGAGTCTTATACTTTTGGGTCCAAGAAATCAGTTTCACAAGTATGAGGTGATAGCGCCACAGATTTAGAGCTGAAAGGGACTTTAGAGATGATCAAGTAAAATCTTATTTTACGGGCTAGGAAATTGAGTTCCAGAGAAATTAAAATAACCATCTCAGGGTCACAGGTCTAATAACTGTGGAGGTGGGATTTGAACTCCGTTGTTAATGACTCCCAAGCATAGCACTCTATTCACTATAGCAAAGGTTCTCAAAATGAGATCTTCATACTCCCAGAATTCCCCAAAACCCTTTCAGGGGCTCCTCAACGTCAAAACTATTTTCATAATAATACTAAGATTACTTAAAATACACTTCCCTTTTCAAACTACATATCTGGTGAGGCTAGATTTTCTTCATATACTTCAATCAAAACAACATATCACAACAGATTGAAGATAGAGAAGCAGACATGAGAATCCAACTATCTTCCATTAAACCAGACATTAAAGAAATCTGCAAAAATATGGAAAACAATGTCCTTCTCCCTGCTTTTTTTTGTTTTGGAAAGTATTGTCATTTTTCATTAAAATGTCATTTAGGGTAACATAATGATTTATTATTCATAAATGAATTAATAAATAGTTTAAAGTTTTATTCATTTTAATTTCTAAAGTGATAAATTTTAATAGATACAGTAGGCATTAACAAAAACCCTCTGGAATCCTTAATAATTTCTAAGAGTATAAAGTGGTCCTAAGACTATAAGATTTGAAAACCACTGCCTTATACCAGGCTGCTTCAATAGAGGAGGTATAGGTAAGCAACAAGTCTTCTGAAAAATATCTGGAGGGTTTTGTGTACTTGAAGATCAATGAGCAAACAGAACTGTACACATGTAGTCCCCCTTTTTCGGATTGCTTTCATTATGCAACTCTGCCTCAGAGAATCTCTAGCTTTCTCTGAAGCACAGCTCTGGTGCCATCCCCTACATAAAGCCCTCCCTGATTCCCCCAGCTGTTAGCCCTTTCTTCCCATCTGGATATGATTTTGTGGATACTATGTATTCACTTTTGTTACTCCTGGCCCAGAGCTACCCAAGACTCTAAGCTCACATGGATGAGGTGCAATCCTAGGATGTGACACAGCACATACAATTGTTTTTTGAGATCAAGAGTAACACTCCTTTGAAATTTTATCTTAGTGTCTTAGTTTTGGAACCACAATCAAATTAGTACTTATATTGCTCCTCAAACGAGTCAATCTACTCTCCTCTCTATATTCCCATAATCTATTCTCTATTTTCTCACTCACCATTAGAAACCATTCCTGTGACTTTCTTTTCTTCCTGTATCTTCACTGAAAGTGGGGTTTCTTTAAAGGTTAAGTCACCCAGGGTGGCTCTTACTTTAGGTTCCATAGGTAACCCTTTGAGGCTATAGTCTTACACCATAGCTCAAGCCTCTTCCAGTGTGCTTTCCGTTAGCAATGAGCCAATAGACTCAGTTAGCTATTCCGCAAAGGCAAATGACGTAGCAAGAGCAGTTGTTAAAAACACTGTTCCTCCCCCCCCCAAAAAAAACCTGAGGCACACTTTCCTATAAATATACCATCCATGAGAAAAGTAAGCTCAAACTTAGAGTCCAGTGGTAAAGATATACACGTTCAGGATGCACCTGTGGCAAAGGCAACCCACAACTTCTAGTACTGAAGGTTCTTGACATTCTTTCTCCATAAAAGCCTTAATGAAGCTCTGGATTAGTTGCAAAAAAAAATTTTTCTTACGGTTAACATTTTCCTTCTTTTTCTAAATATATTGCTTTTTTCTGTGTAAAAGCTTCCCAATTTTATGCCTCCAAATTTTTATTCCTATGATCTTCTTTGCTCCTTTTTTTAGTTAGGCACTCTTCTCCTATGCATAGTTGTGAAAATATCTCCTGTCCTGGTTCTCTAATTTGTTAAAAATGTGAATCCTTGCAATGTTCTAAGCCAAAATATGAGTCCATGGCCACTATATGTGTTATAGTGAACCTATATTAGAACTTACATATAGAACCTATAGTGAACCCTATTAGAATATAAGCTCCTCAAAAGCAAGGACTATCTTGACTTTTGTATTTGTATCCCCAGCACTTAGCACAGCAAGTGCTTCATCAATTTTTCATTCATTCATTTTCTCACACACTGTAAATCCATTTCCCAAGGGGCAAATGCAATCACAACAGCTTCAACATAACCCTATAAACAAGCTATTGAGTCTTACACACAGGAAATAGAAAAAAAAGTAACACATCAAATTATCTTCATTTCTTCAAGAAGTTTAAATGATATCAAATAATCACCAAAAGAAGGCTCAGAAGACTCAGAAACCACCTCAGTTATTAACACTTATCTCTTTGCCATGCAGAAAATAGAGAAAAGGTAGCCAAGGACAGTATCAGTTTATAACACAGACTTGACATTCTAAATAACATTCTAGAATACAATAGCAGATTATGAGAAGTATTGCATGACAGAACAGTGAAAAGCAGTAGAACAGGAAAAAGGTGTGCAAGCTTAGTAAGAGATACAACTAAGTCAGATTTTCCCAAAGCATTTATAGAAGAAACTGTAAAGACAAATGAATGTGAAATGGAACAAATCTACCAACATTTCTGTAATAATTTATATTTATCATTGATGACTGTAACCACTACATTTATGCTCTATCACTTCAATATCTATAGGAGGCAATGGAAATAAATTAAAAAATGAAGTGAAGAGTGTGTGGATCTGAACAAATAGATACAGAAGAAATTCAGGGATGAGGGCAACCAAATTTTAAAGGGACAGGGATGGAAGGATTTTTTAAAAATACTGTCACAAAGAGAAAAATGATTCAAAAAGAAAAGAAAAATCATAGATATTAACATTATTTTTAAATTTTTTAATTATTTTAAAATATTATTTTTAAATTTTAGATGACTAAAGGGACACCAATAACTACTGAATCATAGGCCTACTTTTTCCCTCAGTAAAATCTTTATGAAATTTTTCTATATACATATTAAGAGTATTCTTGATGACAACAAGAGAACAGGTAGACTTTCACAAATGATTCTTTATAGCAGATGATATGCAACCACAAGGATAAATTTGTTCCAGGCTTCTCTGATTATCAATGTTAATTGAGCAAGGGATAAAATAGGAAGATGTAGAGTCATCAAAGGTATTTATCAAAATAATTAAGAATGGGCAGTTCCAGGGCAGCTAGGTGGTACAGTGGGTAGAGCACCGGCTATGGAGTTAGGAGAACTGGAGTTGGAATCTGGGCCTCAGACTCTTAACCAGTTGTGTGACCCTAGGCAAGTCACTTAACCCTGATTGCCTGGGGGAAGAAAGCTCCAAAGATGACAGATTCAACAAAGATGGAAAGGTTCATAGATGTACCTATTTTCAGATAACTCTATGTTGCTTATTTCACATCCAAAAAACCTGAAGAATCTTCTCTACATAATCCATAGCCAGTCTAAAAAGATTTTTTCTAGCAGTCTATACTGGAAAGAAACAAGCAACCAAATACATTTGGGAAAATGTATGGGAGGACTACACGATAGAATATGCCTACTATTGGTGTCAGGATACCAGGTTCAATCCTAACTCCTACCTTTATTAGTTTTCTGACCATAGTGAAGTTATTGACTTCTTTGAACCACAGTTTCTACATTAGTAAAATGGAGATAACACAGTATTTGTACTCCTTAATTCATAGTGTGATTTAAGGAAAGTGCTTTTTCAACCTTGAAGCTTTATATAAATGTGAACTTTTGTGAGTTGCTGTTATATATGCTTGTACATATATATACATATATTATGTATGTTTGTGTGCATATATGTGTGTGTATACGTAAAATCCAAATTATGACATTCAGTTCAGTGGAAAACCTACTCAAGTAGTCAAGTGTAACATATATCTTAGATAGGCATTGTAGACAATGAGCTTAGCAGTAAAGAGGGGAAGAGAAGGCTGCACGCCACTTTGGAAACCAAACAGTGTTTTCAACAATCTCAAGTGGAACCAGGATGGAGAATTAGAGGCAACTCAGCTGAACTCTCTTAACATTCCTCTCCAAATAACTTTAAAATAATGCTTTGAATCAAACTCTGGAGAGGCAGAGCCAACAAAAGGTCAGGGAGAGACATCTTTCCAGCCTCCAAAACTTAGGAAGTCAACAGAAGTTTGTGGCACCAGTATAGAGGACTGTCTAGAGCTCACATTTGCATCAGCAGCAAAAGTGAATGCAGATGGAAATAGATGATGAATTCAATAAGAACCTGAAAATTTTGATCCCTTGGCTACTCAGCCCTGAGAACCTAGATGTTAAAGAAATCAATGGAAATAAAATCACCCACCAAGGACTAGCGGAATACTTCAAGGCATATATAAAGATCTCTCAAGGAGAAGAATTACCCCATCCCAAATCAATGTTAGCTGAGGCTAACAATTTAATAGCCGTTGCAACTGCCAAGGATACATATAACAAAAGAATGGAAGAGATATGTGGGGGTGACAAACCATTTCTAGCATCCACTGACCTGCAGAACAAACACCTGGAACTCAAGGAGGAATCAATTAAGCTGTTCCATGGGGTCAAAAAGATGGGTGGTGAGGAATTTAGCCACTGTTACTTGCAACAACTGGAGAGTGAAATAGATGAGTTCTACACACAATATGTCAAACATAACAACAGCAAGAACATCTTCTTTGCAGCATACACCCCAGCCACACTGTTTGTGGTCATTTTCATCACCTGTGTCATTGCTGGTGTCACTGGATTCCTTGGTTTGGACATTATAGACAGCCTATGCAACATGATCATGGGACTGACCCTTATCACTCTCTGTACCTGGTCATACATCCTATATTCTGGTGAATACCGAGAATTGGGAGCAGTAATAGACCAGGTATCTGCTGCTTTGTGGAACCAGGCTTTATATAAACTCTACAGTGTAGCATCAACCCACAGACATTTGTGTCATCATGCTTTTCCTACATCAAAATCAAACTCTACTGAAGAATCAAAATGCAAGAAAATGTAATCAACATTTTTAAAATAAGTGCATTAAATCACCAGTTACATGCATCCATGTACACATATTCAAGTATTTAAGATTAAAACAAAAGGTTGAAAACTGTCTGTTTCCTTTTTAAGTATTTAATAAACAAATATAAGCATAAAAAAAGAAAAAGTGAATGAAGCAGTAGCTTCAGGGGCTCTCGGTCCAGAGATAGTTAGAAGGTCAGACAACTGGTCAGAAAGAAATTATAGGGAATACTTTGCTGTCACAGGGTACAACTGGCATTGACTGGCAACTCTCTTGCCCATATGAAATTCTGGGTCATAATTCCAGGGTGGGAAGGAGTGCTGGATGTGGATCACAAGGGAGCAAGGGCACTGGTCACAATTCCAAGGCAAAGAGAATGCTAGTTTTTGTGGCTGCAGGACACCAGGGACCCTGTCTGGGTAAAGACCAGAGTGCAGATCAGGAGAGTAGTGACCATACACCTTACAGGATCATAGCACCTTGGAAACACCAAAAATTTGCACACCCCACAGAACTAGCTTTGAAAACAGCAGAAAAAAGCCTAAAGCTTGGTACAGTACCTTGCCACCTGAAGGTAAGCAGGGCCTAACTTTAACATAAAGTTCAAAGTCAAGAAATATTCTGTGGTGGCCAAAAACTGGAAATCAAAGGGATGCCCATCAATTGGGAAATGGCTGAATAAATTATGGTATATGAATGTAATAGAATACTATTGTGCTATAAGAAATGATGAACAGGAAGACTTCAGAGAGGCCTGGAAAGACTTATATGACCTGATGCTGAGTGAAAGGAGCAGAACCAGGAGAACTTTGTGCACAGCAGTGACCACAGTGTGTGAGAGATTTTTCTGGTAAACTTGGAACTTCATTGAAATGCAAGAACTTAAAAAATTCCTAATGGTCTTTTAAGGCAAAATGCCTTCCATATCCAGAGAAAGAACTTTGGAATTCAATTGGAGAATGCAGCAGATCATTTTCTTTTGTTTTATGTTTTGGTTTGTTATATGATTTCTCCCATTTATTTTAATTCTTCTACACAACATGACTATAGTGAAAATGTATTTAGTAGGAATGTATGTATAGAACCTATATAAAATTGTATGCTGTCTTGGGGAGAGAGGGGGGATGGAAAGGGGAGGGAGGAGAAAAAAATAATCTAAGTTATATAGTAGCGATTGTAGAACACCAAAAAAAAATAAAATTAATATAAAAAAAGAAATATATATAATATAATAATATCTATATAAATATATATGTATATAAAATATATATAATATTATAATAATATAATGTAAATATATATAAATATATACAAATATATATAAATTATATATATAAAATATATATAATATAATAATAATATATATATAAATATATATATATATATAAAATATATATCATATAATAAAAAAGAAAGAAAAGAAAGAAAGAATTAACCATAAAAAGCCACCATGGTAACAGAGAAGACCAAGACATAAGCTCAGAAGAAGGCAACATTGTGAAAACAGATACCAATAAAGCCTCAAAAAAAATGCTAATTGGATGCAAGCCCAACAAGAATTTCTGGAAGAGTTCAAGAAAGAAATGAGTGGTAGAAGAAAAAATGAAAAAAGAAATGAGAATGATGCAAGAAAATTATGAAAACAAAATGAACAGCTTAATAAAGAACCACAAAAAATATTGAAGAAAAGAACTACTTAAAAAACCAGAAGAGACCAAATAGAAAAAGAGGTATAAAATCTCATTGACGAAAATAATTTCTTAAAGATTAAAATTGGACAAGTGGAAGTTATTGACTCCACAAGACATAAAGAGACAAAATAAAGTTAAAAGAATGAAAAAAATAGAAAATGTAAAATATGTTATCAGAAAAATGACTGACCTAGAAAATATATCAAGGGGAGATAATTTAAGAATTATTGGACTTCCTGAAGACTATGATCTGAGAAAGAGCATGGACATGATATTTCAAGAAATTATCAAGGAAAATTGCCCTAATATTTTAAATCTGAAGGATACCAGGAAAAGACCAGAGTGCAGACCAGGAGAGTAGTGATCACACCTCTCACAGGACCATACCACCTTGGAAGCACCAAAAATTTTCACACCCCCAGAACTAGGTAAAATAGAAATAGAAAAAATCCACCAATCACCATCTGAAAGAGATTCCAAAATGAAAACTCCAAGGAATATCATAGACAAATTCCAGAGGCCATAAATCAGAGAGAAAATACTTGAAGCATTCAGAAAGAAACAATTCAAATATTGTGGAGCCACAGTGAGGATCACATAAGATTTAGTGACTTCCATGTTCAAGAAGTCAGAGGGCTTAGAGACGATATTCCAGGAAGTAAAGATTCTAAGTGTACAACCAAGAATAACCTCCTCAGCAAAACTGAGTATAATCCTTCAAGTGAAAAAATGGATAGTTAATGAAATAGAGAAATTTCAAGCATTCCTGATGAAAATGCTAGAGCTGGATAGAAATTCTGATATTCAAACACAAGACTCTCTTCGCATATAAAGGTAAACATGAAAGTGTAATCATAAGACTCAGTAATGTTAAAATGTTTAGATTCCTATATGGGAAGATAAATATATATATATATATATATGTATGTATGTATGTATATACATATGTATAGCACTCTTTAAGATCTTTATCATTATTAGAGCAGTTAAAAGTAATTTACATAGACAGAGAGCATGAATGTGAGTCAATTATATTAGAATGATTCTTCCCCCCCCCCAAAAAAATGAAGGGGTAGGAAAGAAGGATACACTGGGAGAAGGAAGAAGTAAAATAGGGAAAATTATCTCCCGTAAAAGAGGAAAGACTTTTACAATGGAGGGAGAAATAGGGGTGGGAGTAGCAGGCATTTCTTGAACCTCACTCACATTGGAATTAGTTAAAAGAGAGAAGAAAAAAATACACACACACATACTCAGTTGTGTAAAGAAATGTAACTAATAAGGAAAGAGGAAGAGAAAGGGAGTGAGGGGGTAGGTAATAAAGGGGAGGACAGATTAAGGGAGGCAGTGGTTAGAAGAAAAAAGAAATTTTTAAGGAAGGTAGGATAAGCAGAAAAAGAAAAGAAAGAATAAAATAGCATAAAGGGGAAAACACAATTAGTAATCATACCTGTGAAGGTGAATGAGATGAGTTCACCCATAAAACATAAGTGAATAACAGAATGGATTAGAAACCAGAATCTAACAATATGTTGTTTACAAGAAACATACTTGAAACACAAAAACACATAGAGTTAAAATAAAAGACTTGAGCAGAACTAATATATTTTAGCTAAATTTTAAAAAGACAGGAGTAGTGATCTTGATCTCAGACAAAGCAAAAGCAAAAATAGATCTAATAAAAGGAATAATCAGAGAAACCATATTTTGCTAAAAGTACCATAGACAGTAAAGTAATATCAAAAAATTTTACAGAAAGTTTCTCTGATAAAGTCCTCATTCCTCAAATATATACTGAGTATAGAACTGAGTCAAATTTATAAAAATAAGGGCCATTCCCCAATTGTTAAATGGTCAAAAGATATAAACAAGCAGTTTTCACAAGACACAATCAAAGCTATCTATAGTCATATAAAAAAAATGCTCCAAATCACTGTTGATTAGAAAAAGGCAAACTAAAACAACTCTGAGGCACTACTTCACCCCTACAAGAAATGACAAATGCTAGAGGGGGTTTGGGGAAAAATAGATATACCAATGAATTGTTGGTAGAGTAGTGAACTGGCCAACCATTCTGGAGAACAATTTGGAACTAGACCCAAAGGGTTATAAAAACTGCCTATACTTTGAACCAATAATGCCACTACTAGGTCTGTATCCCAAACAGATCAGAGGAAAAGGAAAAAGACCTGTGTGTACAAAAATTTTTATAGTAGCTCTTTTTGTGATGGCAAATAATTGGAAATTGAGGGGATGTTCATCACTTGGGGAATGATTGAATAAGTTGGGGCATATAATTGTGATATAGTACTATTATGCTATGGGAAATAATGTGGGAGGTGGTTTCAGAAAAACATGGTAATACCTTTTTGAACTGATGCAACATGAAGTGAGAAGAATCAGGAGATCATTGTGCACAGTAACAGCAATGTTACTGTGAAAGACTTGGCTATTCTGATTAAGACGATGATCCAAGACAATTCCAAAGGATTCATAATGAAAAAAAATGCTATCTACCCCTAGAGAGAGAATGAGTGCAACTCTGAGTACAAATTGAAGCATAATTTTCTCACTTTTTTCTTGATTTTTAAAAAATTTATTTTTGCTAATATGGAAATATATTTCATATAATTTCACACTTTAATATGATATTGCTTGCCTACTCAGTAAAAGTGGGAGGGGTTGAAGGGAGAGAATTTGAAACTGAAAATTTTAAAAAAAAGAATGTTTCTAAAAGAAAAATTAGAAATAAATTTTTAAATGATGTTAAAATTTTCCATGTAATTGGGAAATATTTAACAAAATAAGTGAAAATATCTTTCAAATGGGGAAAAAAGAAACCAATCCCAACTGACTCCCTTCCACCAAAATCTACCTTTTTTAACAATATTTTTCTAGTGGTACTATTTGAATCATGGAATCACACAATCTTAGAATGATCAAAATTTCAGAAGACCAAAGAACAATGAAAAGAAGACTGATGGGAGAAAGAAGGATGCAGCAGCATATTAAAGACTTTGACTTTTGAGAAAGAAGTGGTATATATACGTATACATATATACATACACATGTGTGTCTATATATATTACATATATGTGTGTGTGTGTGTGTGTGTATATAATATATATATATATATATATATATATATATATATATATATATATATATATATATGTAATTGAGTCTCATTCAGGCCATAACTAGAAAAGAAGGTGAGTCACACAGTCCCAGTGTTATATTAGCTTCCCCAAAGTATTAAAAGCCTACAAGGTATTGGGAAGATCCTCCAGGGAGGATCTAAGGAAGTCCATTGACAGTGAAGAAGAAGACTGGCACGGGTTGCAACTGTCATAGATGAAGAGTGATACACTCAAAAGAAAAAGCCTGTCTTCATGAACGTATTCATTTATCAAATTACATAGTTGATAGGTTGGAGCCTGGGAAGAGATAGCAGAATTCTATCTAAGACAGATATTTTTAATAGGGATCTTTAATTCCACTCCTACTCTTATTCTCAGCAATAATGAATGACTCTATAATATTATAATTTGTTCAAATCCATAATTTCACATACCTTTACCAAGTCTGCTTAAAATGATGTATAATTCTGCTACTGATACTTCCTAATTTGAAGCTGAATAAAACCTTGGAAAGCCCACTGCCTCTACAGTCAGAGAACCTTGGTTTGAAACCTAACTTTGCCACTTGACCACCTGTGTGAAGCTGGACAAATCACTTCTCAGGACCTTAGTTTTCTTATCTTTAAAAGAAGGGGGTTAGATTAGATGGCCTCTAAGGTCCTTTCCCACTCTAAATCAAAATTCTACTCACAAGCTTGGTCAGCTTTAGAACGCATCCCTGTACCAGAGCTACAATAAACACACACACACACACACATTATCTAAGACTATCACCTTCCAGTTCCAATGAATGATGAGAAACAAGTCAGTCAAGAACTAAAAAATCCACAATATTTCCACTGTTGTATGCTGCCATCAAAGGGATAAGAGAGCCAGTAGGGAAAAGGTAGAGAAACAAATTCTCTCCTACTTCTTCCCAGTTTATATGACTGCCTTTCTTTTCTCTCATTTTGACCTGAGGATACTCATTCCTTTAGGCACTGACCTGTAACAGTAGCTTCCTAGTAAGCCACTGGATATTGATAAACTAGGAAACCAAGGGGAAGGCCTACAGCCCTCTTTCTAGAATCAACTTGGAGCCTCACTCCCCTGGAATGAGGGTAAAATTAATGTTCCACCTCCTTTTGAGTGGTGGGAGTTAAAGGATTCTGGGAAGGACCCCCACCCAGAAATATCTGTTGCTGTTGCCTGAAACTCTGTCAGTGCAAGTGCCCTATTAAAGTGCAAAAAAAAAAAAAAAGCATTAAATTGTTACCAACCATTCACAACTGAATGTATTTGTAATATGTAGCACTTTCTAGCTCACCAGCTAATCCAGAGCAGGTTTTGATAGGGGAGCACTACAAAAGAATGACTGGGGGAATATCCCTCCCCTTCCTGTTAAGTGACTTGCCCAGGGTCACACAACTACTAAGTATCTGGAGTCAAATTTGAACTCAGTTCCTCCTGACTCCAAGGCAGGTGCTCTATGCACTGTACCACTTAGGTACCTCCTTCCTTTCTTCAAAAATTAATTTATTTTGTTTTTTCCATTTGTTTAGGGTTCTTTGCTCTGCAGAAAATACCATTTGACAATTATTACTCATTTCTCTCTTTCTCCTTCTTCCCCATGCCATCATCCCCTCCTTTCCACATCACAGTCATTTTCATCATCCTTTCCAGTAGTTTTCCACCCCAGCTAGCGTTGTGTCCATACCAGCAGAATTAGGCTGGCAGAGTTCATACTCTATTCCTTATTTTAGCAGCAATAGGCTACTCTGTCCAAGTCGTTTATGAGCAAGAGTGTAATGATCAGCTCTCTGGAACTCCTTTCTATGCCACGACCTCTGGGATAAATCATTCCAACCCAGTGGTAGACCTGGGCATAAGCACTTGTCCACAAACCACTTACTGGTACATGCAAATACAGAGTTCAGTATACACTGAACAGTGTACAGACAGGCCAACATACACATGGAATGCAATTTCCCCATACTGAAGAGTAATAAAAATAGCCTCCTCCCTGGAGCCAAAAATGCATCTCATACCTCTTGCCACACACCAGGGATTATGTGCCGTGTTTGATCTGGGCTCAGATTGGGAAAGGAGACAGCTCTATAATCATGACAGCATGGAGGAGGCCTGGAACTTCTGTTAATTTATAAAGCAAGTCTGACTCAGGGGAGCAAACTGTCCCTGTCTCTCTCTCTTCCTGCCCAAACACTCCCACTCCAGGAATAAGTTTCAGGAATAGGCAGCTTCAGTGCCCATACTGGTGGTCCTGAAGACAAAACTACAAATTAAGCAGCAAAGAGCAGTCCTGGATCTTAGGGTGACACGCCAAAAGGCATTAGGGAAGGGGAACTTTTGAGTTTCGGTGGCGTTTTCTCTTTTACCTTTTTGCAAGTCACATAACCACTCTGGACCTGTTTCCTCATCTATAAAGGGAGGGGGTTAGACGCAAAGGACCAGACAACTCTGAATTTATAAGCCTATGATCCTATGACTCTTTAATGAAGGGGAACTCAGCACCGCCTGTGGCAGCCCATTCCACTCTTAGGTGGCTCTAATTCGGAAGCTTGTCCTGACGTCACCCAAATACCACCTTTATTACTGCTTCTCTGATAAAGAGAAATACACACTCAGGAGGATGCCTGAGGGTCACGTATGACCTCTTTGACTTGTACCATCAAGAAAAAAGCAGGACAGTATTTTGAAAGGACAGATTGCTTTTCCCCTAGCCCTGGGAGTAATTGAGGGAAAAAAAGTTCTAAAATATAATTGCACATTCTAGCAATTGTATTCCAGACAGCATTCTCTTCTAGCCTGGGGGAGTTTAAAAACAGAAACCATGACAGAAAAGGAAGAGAACAAGACGGCAGCAAAGGAGAGTGGACAAAGGCTGGGGCATGGGATAATGGTTGGCAGAAGAAGGGATGGTAGCATAAAGGGGGTGGGGGAGAAGGATAGAGAAACTTGTATTTTGTGAGGTGGAATCAGAGATTAGAGACTGCTGACTGACTGGCCCTTTTGAGAAAGCTGCACACAAAATAAACCTGGAAAGGGAAGTCATACCCATCAATTGAGGAATGAATAGCTGTCTGTACATGTCACATTATACAACCTAGGCAGCTAAGTTATATGTACCGGCACAGTGGCTACAATGTGGACTTGGAGTCAGGAAGACCTGAGTTTGAATTCTACCTCAGAGACTGTGTGACCCTGAGCAAGTCCCTTAACTTCTCTCAGTCTCAGTTTCCTTATCTGTAAAGTTTGGACAATACCTTACAGAGTTGCTGTGAGAATCAAATGTATACATATGCGTACATATATATATATACACACACACAATATACATATACACATATATGTAACACACTGTGTAAACATTAAAGTGCTATATAAATGCTAGCCATTATTATTAAATTATAATTTTGATAGGAAACTATTGTGCTATAAGAAATAATGAACGGAATAGTTTCAGAAAAACCTTGGAAGACATGAACTCATACAGAGTGAAGCAAACAGAACCAGGAGAGCAATTGATATGACAATTTTCTCAAGACAAACAACTTTGAGAGACTTAGGAATTCTGATCTTCTTAATGACCAATCAGGATTCAAGAGGACTCAGTGAAGTATGCTACCCACTTTCTGATAGAGAGGGGAAAGACTGTGATTCAGAAAGAGATAAGCTTTTTTTTGGACTTGGATAACTCAGGAATTTGTTTTGCTTGACTATGTGTTTGTAGCAGGAGTTGTTTATTTCTTTCTTTCTCATTTGGGAAATGAGGGAAAGGAAAGTAGAATTTTGTTGTTTGAAAAACATTTTAATTTTAAAAAGAAAAAATAAAGAGCAAGTTGCAGAAGGTTTTACCTTTCTCTGCTCCTCCTTCATGCCTGTCAGGTGCTTCCTATAGGATTGTCTCTTTTTCTTCCGGGGGTAGGAAGCCTGCATAAGCTCTATTTGCTAGTTCTTTTTCATATTAAAACTGTGGTCAGCCTTAACTGCTTTGTGATGAATGTCTGTATAACTGTGTGCAGAAGGAATTCAATGAAGGTTGTTAATGAATGGCTGGAAAAATCCAGAATTAAGCCAAGACAGAGGGCTTCAACTTGTTCCAAGATTGTTTGGATCCTTCCTAACTTGGCAACTCTGAGCTGAAACAGGGAGAATTTGATGGTTGTGATATTTATTAAAAATGTTTTATAAGCTCTTAAATAATAGTGATAGGCCATCCATGTGAAGTGGGACTATTTTAACCCTAAGATGAAAGTACACCAGAGCAACATTTTTTTTTCTTTCCTGGCTGGTGCAAGACTTGGGCTGTCAGTTCATGTGTCCTCACCTAATCCTTCTTCTATTCTCCCCTGCTCTCTGCAAACATTGAGTCAGAGGTGATAACTAGAATATAGGAAGCACATGGTTGGAGAGAGAATAGGTGTGGTCATAACCTCCCAAATTTAAAAAGGGGAAGAGAAACCTCCCCTCCCTCAACCTCCATCCCACACCGCCAAACCTTTTCCTACAGTGACACGTAATGATTCTATTGACATTCTCGAAATCGTATTTTCTACAGGTTCTACTCATTAATTACTTCATGGTAGGGAAAGAGGGGAGGGAGGCAGCCCAAATGAGAATGTTTACTATCTCTTCCACATGATAGCTTTTCAAATACTTTAACACAGCTATCATTCCCATACCCTAGGTCTTCTCCAGGTTAGCCTTGCCTATCCTTAACTCATTCTCATGGGACATGGAACCCAGCACTCTTGACATCCTGGCTGCCTTTTCTGGACAACTTGTCTGTCATCCCTAGAACACGAAGCTCAGAAGTGAACACAATACTACACTTCAAATGGAGTATGGCCAGGATATTGCAGAACTATCCTTGATCCCTAGGTCTCTTAGTGCAGCATATGATCACAGTAGGTTTGGTTTTGTTTGGACTAAATTACACCATTGAAGTCCTCTAAAATTCCAAGTTGTAGTCCCCTAAAATCAGCAATAGCTAAGGCAGTTTGGTGGTGCAGCGGATAGAGTGCTTGGTCTCATCTTCCTGAGTCTAATTCTGGTCTCAGACACTTAGTAGTTGTGTGATCCCGGCCAAGTCACTTAACCCTGTTTGCCCCAGTTTCCTCATCTGTAAAGTGAACTGGAGAAGAAAATGGAAAATTGCTCTGGTATCTTTGCCAAGAAAACCCTAAAAAGGGTTGCACATGACTGAAAAATGACTAAACAACAAAATCCCCAAATGTTTTTCAAATATTATCTAGCCAATTTCCCCTCGTCTATGCTTACGAATTTTGGCTTTAAAACAATACACAAGTGTAGGACTTTACATTTATCCCCATTAAATTTTTTCTTATTCGATTTGACTCCTTTTTTTAGCCGGACAATATACTTTTTAGATCTATTGTCTCTCCTAGTTTTGTGTCTTTTGCAGATTGACCAGGATGCCATATATGCGTTCAGATTGAAGTCATTAACGATAGCATAGGATAATTTAGCACCCCTTCTGGAGAGGACTGGTTGTCAGAATATTCCTGCCCTTGGTTTTAACCGTCAGGCAAGACTATTTCTTCTATTGCTTCTTTTCTGCTCTAAGTCCAAAAGATCAAGGGTCCAGGGGTTTTAGGCAAGACTGATGACTTGTACACAGAAGGTTCTTTGGAAAATTTTTCTTTTCTTAAATTACTTAACAAACATAAACAAATAAGGACATTTCATGAAATGCAGGTTTGTTTTTTTTTAATCAGGCCCAGTAGCTGAGATGTGGTAGAAGGATTTTTCAAAAATAAAAATTTATTGACATGACCTACATTTTTCAGTGTAGCTCTTCCTTCTCTCTCCGAGAGAATCATATTTTATAATAAAAGAGAAGAGATGAAAATATAGTCCAGTAAAACTATTAAACATCACACACACACACATACACAGTCTCTCACCTCTGCCTAGAAGGGAGGGAGGTACCTTCTCAAAGTCCTTCCTTGGGGGTCAAACATAATCATTACAACATGATAACATTCAGTTTCAATTGTTTTGTTGACTTTATTCCTTCCATTTATGTTGTTTTCACAGCACAGTAATACTTGGTATAGGTACTATAACTTATTTAGACATTTCCCAGTTTATGGACATCTACTCTGATTCCAGTTTCTTTGTTACTACCAAAAAATGTTGATATAAATATTTTGGTGTATATGAGGTGTTTCTTTTTTAATCATTGACCTCTGATACACACACACACACACACACACACACACACACACACACACACCTAGCTGTAGAATCTCTGGATCAAAAACTATGGATATTTCATTCATTTTGACAGGGAGAAAAGTTTAACCAAATCCATGTTACCTTTTAAACTGGACATAAGAGAAGGACAAATAATACAAAGAATCCTGGAGCAATAACACTGATATTCTGCTTATCCCCTGAGAGTCACCTAGAGTAAGCTTTCATGGAGACTGTAATGTAGAGAAATGGATGTAATATGTTACTCTTATCACTTCTGCTTCTGCCCTTTTGGAGGAAGCCAAAAAGCAGAATTAAATTGTGAGACTTGAGGTAAAGAGGAGAGACGGATCCTGCTTCTCCATTCTTTCTGTTGTAGGAGCTATTTGCATCTGTACTTCACAAAGGATCTCTTGTCTACTCTCTTCTGAGGCCAGTATTGACCCCACTCTGCTTCTGATGTTGTAAACAGCTTTGTGTTATGTTACAATCATCATGGATGTGGAAAAGATACTGGAATTGAGTACTGGTAAACAAGGTTGTTCTCTGAGAAGAGAGACCATTAATCCCTGGGGCTGGTGCCAAAATGCATCCCAGTGTTGTCCTACTGGCATTAACAATGTCATGGATGATGAGACAGTCAAGATGTTTGGGCAGGATATTTTAACTATTAGTGGGATTCCACTTGCAACCCTGACTATAGTTTCAAGGGATGTTGTTGAGCAATACCAAGGGTCTCCTTTTGCACTCCATCATTCCTACCCCAACCACAGAATTAGTCAGAAGTGTCTTGAAGACAAACAGACAGACACACACACACACACACACACACACATTTGCATTTCAATGCACAAAAAATTAATAATGTCCAAGAAAAAGCCCTACCTGGGAATAGGGTGGGGCTGAGTTTGGGGGACGTAAGAAATGAGACTTGTGAGCCATAAATGAATTAGGACATTAGTTAGGAGAAATGGAACTTGGAATTCCCAAGAAATCAGTACATGGCACCAGTTGTCATGTAAATTTAGAGAAAGGCATTTGTTCAAGAAGGAATGAATTGAGAAATATTGATGAAAATATTTATATCTAATTCCATAATAAATTAAGTTTACTTAGTATTTTGTCATTTCCTCACCAGTACCCTGTGAGATAGATAATGCAAGCAGTATTATTTCTCACTTCACAAGGATATGTTATTAGAGCTGAGTTTGAAACTCTTAAAGGTATCTTGAGTCCAGGTTCCACCTTCCTTCTTCTGCACCATACTGTCTCTCACTAGATGACAGGCATTGAGAATACATTAATATTTTCATATACATCCATGATTTCATCAGATCGATATTTCTTCCATCTAAGCAGATTAACCTTCATTTCCAATTCCCGCTCCTACCCCCATTATCAGTACCTTCTCACATTGTACAATTCTTTGTCCATGTCTGTCCATACACTCTCCATAGAGGATCTACCAAATATGTCGGCTTATTTTGTTTGCTCTTCAAACTTTGAGGGTGCCAATGGTACCAGGTATGCCACCAAGGCAGTAAGATGGCATAGTGAATATGATGTGGAGTCAGGAAAACCTGTATTTGAATCCTGTCTCAGAGGTGTATTAGTGATATGGCAAATCTCTTAACCTCTGTCTCCCTCAGTTTTTTCATTTGTAAAATGGGAATAGTAATAGCACCTACTTCACAGGGTTCTTATGAATGTCAAATGAGGTGTAAACAACTTTGCAAACTTTAAAGTGCTATATAAATTATATACATATATAATATAATATGTATATGCATATACATGTATATGTAATGTATGTACATATGTATATAATATGTATGTACATATGTATATAATTTCTAATGCACTACATGGGTTGTCTTTCATTCTTACTATATAACTACATGAGATAATTAAATTGAAGAAATGAACCACTTCCTTTTCTGTTGATACATGTCCTTCATGATGTATTTTGTGCTTCTTCTCATACACAAGCTATCCTCTGTGACATACTTGTAGCTTAAGCTCATTATTCATTTATTCCTTCAACAAGCATTTATTAAATGCTTCCTTTGTTCCAGGCGTTATGGTAGGTGTTGAGGATACAAAACTAAAAATGGTTCCTTTCTGTTGCCCTTTGGGTCTTTCATAATTTTCATTCTTTTGAGATTGTGATACTCTTTGACCTGTCTTCTGCTTGCCTTAATATCTAGGTTGAAGGAACTGTGAAAGCAGAGAAATTAGGCTGAAGGAGAAAACACTATAATATACAAGCAGAGCAAGCAGGAGTCTGGTGAGGTTAAGGAAAGGGCAGAAGAAAGAATATTACTTCCCTCTCCCTCTTATCCAGAGGCCTAGATTCAAGGGACAGACTTTCTTGGAGTCATCCTGGCTTATGGAATCAGAGTACCTAAGGATCTTGGATGGTATCCACTAAAAAGGTATGTGCTATTTTCACAGAAGATAGTGAGGTAAAGGTGAGAAATAAGGAATCAGACTTGTAACTCTTGAGAAACATATCTCTATTAGGGCAGTTAGAAGGAGTATGCATATATAATGTGGTTATTAGTTAACTTTGATGTGATATAAAAAAATTAAGGTTAAAAAAAGGATTGTACTGGAAGAAGAGGAAAGGAGGAGGCAGAATGGGGTAAATTATATCACATGAAGAGGTGCAAAAGACCTATTAAAGTAGAGGAAAAGTAGGGAGGGGGTAAGCATTGTTTGAACCTTACTTTCATTGGATTTGGCTCAAAGAAGGAATAACATAAACACTCAGTTGGGTATAGAAATTTATATTACTCTGTAGGGAAGTAAGAGGGAAAAGTGAAAAGAAAAGGGAGGGGTGGGGCTGATAGAAGAGAGGGAAGACTGAGGGAGGCAGAGGTCAGGTCAAAATACTGGTGAAAAGGGACAGGGTGAAAGGAGAGAGAGAGAGAAGTATAAACTGGAGGGAAAATAGAATGGAGGGGAAAACACAGTTAGTAATCATAACTATGAATGTGAATGGGATGAACTCTTCCATAATATGGAAGCTGAGAGCAGAATGAATTAAAAACCATGTTGTTCACAAGAGACACATTTGAAACAGAGAGAGATACATACACAGTAAAGGTAATAGATTGGAGTAGAATCTATTATGTTTCAGCTGAAGTAAATTAAAAAAGTAGGGGTAGCAATCCTGATCTCAGACAAAGCAAAAGCAAAAATAGACCTAATTAAAAGAGATAAGGAAGGAAACTACATCTTGCTAAAAGGTATTATAGACAATATACTAAACATATATTTACCAAGTAGTATAGCATCCAAATTCTTAGAGGAGAAGATAAGTGCATTACAGAAGGAAATAAACAAAAATACTAGTGGGAGATCTCAGCCTCCTCCTCTCAGTACTACATAAATTTAATCACAAAATAGATAAGAAAGAAGTTAAGGAGATGAATAGAATTTTAGGAAAGTTAGATATGATAGATCTCTGGAGAAAACTGAAACAGGGCCAGAAAGAAATATACCTTTTTCTCAGTGGTATGTGGCACCTACACAAAAATTAGGGAATAGAAACCTCACAATATAATGAGAAAGGCAGAAACATAAATTCATCCTTTTCAGATCATGATGCAATAAAAATTACATGTCATATAGGGCCATGGAAAGACAGATTAAAAATTAATTGGAAACTAAATAATCTAACCCTGAAGAATGAGTGGGTCAAACAACAAATCATAGAAACAATCAATAATTTCATCAAAGAGAATGACAATGAGACAACATGTTAAAATTTATGGGATGCAGTGAAAGCAGTACTTAGGGAATATTTTCTCTCTCTAAATGCTTACATGAATAAAATAGAGAAAGAACAAACCAATGAATGAGGCATGCAACTAAAAGAGCTAGAAAAAGTACAAATTAAAAATCCTCAAATAAATACCAAATTAGAAAGTCTGAAAATCAAAGGAGAGATTAATAAAATTGACAGTAAAAAAAAAACTATTGAACTAACAAACAAAATGAAGAGCTGGTTTTGTGAAAAAAGCCCAATAAAATAGACAAATCTTTAGTTAATTTGACTTTAAAAAAAAGAAAACCAAATTATCAGTATCAAAAATGAAAAGGGTGAATTGACCACCAATGAAGAGGAAATTAAAGCAATAATTAGAGCTATTTTGCACAACTGTATGCCAGTAAATCTGACAATATAAGTGAAATGGATGAATATTTATAAAAATATAAATTGCCCATATCAGAGAGAAGAGGAATTTAAATACTTAACCCTATTTTAGAAAAAGAAATTGAACAAGCCATCAATGAACTCCCTAAGAAAAAAAAATCTCCAAGACCAGATGGATTTACAAATGAATTTGACCAAACATTTAAAGAACAATTAGTTCCAATACTATTAAACTATGTGGAAAACTAGGCAAAGAAGAAATCCTACCAAATTCCTTTTATGATACATATATGGTGCTAACTAACTCAGGAAGAGCCAAAACAGAGAAAGAAAACTATAGACCAATTTCCCTAATGGTGCAAAAATTTTAATAAAGTACTCACAAAGAGATTACAGGAATTTATTATGAGGATTATACCATGACCTGGTGGGATTTATACCAGGAATGCAGGGCTGGTTCAATGTTAGGAAAACTATCAGCATAATTGACCATATCAATAACAAAACTAACAGAAATCATATGATTATCTTAACAGGTGCAGAAAAAGCTTTGGACAAAATAAAGCACTCATTCCTATTTAAAAACACTAGAGAGCATAGGAATAAATGGAGTTTTCCTTAAAGTGATAAGTAGTATCTATCTAAAACTATCAGCAAATATTGTATGTAATGGAGTAAGCTAAAAGCTTTCCCAAAAAGATCAGAGGTGAAACAAGGATGCCCATTATCACCACTATTATTCAATATTTAGCAATAAGAGAAGAAAAAGAAATAGAAAGAATGAGAATAGGCAATGAGGAAACAGACTCACTCTTTGCAGATGATATGATGGTCTACTTAGAGAATTCTAGAGAATCAACTGAAAAAACTACTTGAAATAATTAACCACTTTAGCAAAGTTTTAGGATATAAAATAAACCCACACAAATCATCAGTATTTCTATATATTACGAACAAAGCCCAGCAGCAAGAGATGTAAAGAAAAATTCCATCTAAAATAGCTGTACATAATATAAAATATTTGGGAGTCTGCTTGCCAAGACAAACCCAGGAACTATGTGAACACAAATATAAAACACTTTTCACACAAATAAAGTCAGATCTAAACAAATGGAAAAATATCAGTTGCTCATGGGTAAGCCAAGCTAATACAATAAAAATGTCATTTCTACCTAAATTAACCTATTTATTCAGTACCATGCCAATCAAACTACCAAAAAATTATTTTGTAGAGCTAGAAAAAATAATAACAAAATTTATCTGGAAAAACAGAAGGTCAAGAATATCAAGGGAATTAATGAAAAAAAATGCAAAGAAAGGTGGTCCATCCCTACCAGATCTAAAACTATATTATAAAGTCTTAATCATCAAAGCTATTTGGTACTGGCTAAGAAATAGAATGATGGATCAGTGAAATAGGTTAGGTATGTAAGACATAATAGTAAATGTCTATATTACTAAATTACTATAGATTTGATAAACCCAAAGACTTAAGCTTCTGGGAGAACTCACTATTTGACAAAAACTGCTGGGCAAAGTAGAAAATAGAATTACAGAAACTAGGCATAGACCAACATCTCACACCATATACCAAGATAAGGTCAAAATGGGTACATGATTTAGACATAAAGAGTGATACCTTAAGTAAATCAGGAGATCAGGAATAGTTTGCCTGTCAGATCTATGGAGAAGGGAAGAATTTATGACCAAACAAGAGATAGAGAAGGTTATGGGGAATAAAATGGATCATTTTGATTACATTAAATTAAAAGGGGGATTGTACAAACAAAACCAATGCAGCCAAGATTAGAAGGAAAGCAGAAAGCTGTGAAATAATTTTTTACAGCCAGTGTTTCTGATAAAGTCCTCCTTTCTCAAATATATAGAGAACTGAGTCAAATTTATAAGAATATAAATCATTCCCTAATTGACAAATGGTCAAAGAATATGAACAGGCAGTTGTCAGATGAAGAAATTAAAGCTATATATATAGTCATTTGAAAAATGCTCTAAATCACTGTTGATTAGAAATGCAAATTAAAACAACTCTGAGGTTCCATCTCATACCTATCAGATAGGCTACTATGACTAAAAAGGAAAAAGATAAAAATTGAGAAGATATGGGAAAATTGGAACACTAATGTATTGTTGGTAGAGTTGTGAAATTATCCAACCATTCTGGAGAGCAATTTGGATCTATGCCCAAAGGGCTATAAAACTATGCCTACCCTTTGATCTGGTTATAAAACTATTAGGCCTGTATCCCAAAGAGATGATAAAAATGGGAAAAAGACCCACATGTATAAGAGTTGAACACTGAGGGGATGCTCATCAATTGGGTAATAGCTGAACAAGTTATGGTAGAGAAATATAAGGGAATACTATTATGCTATAAGAAATGATGAGCAGGAAGATTTCAGAAAAACCTAGAAAGACTTACATGAACTGATGCTGAGTAAAGTGAGCAGAACCAGATAGATTGTACACAGTAACAGCAACACTGTGTGATGATCAACTGTGATAGACATCTCTTCTCAGCAATACAATGATCCAAAACAATTCCAAAAGAATCTTAATGGAAAATGCTATCCACATCCAGAGAAAGAACTAAAGAGTCTGAATGCAGATCAAAGCATACTATTTTCACTTTTGTTTTTTGTTTTTTCATTCTTCTGGTTTTTCCCTTTTGTTTCTTTCACAACATGTCTAATGTAGAAATATATTAACATGATTGTACATATATAACCTATATCAGATTTTTTGCTGTTTTGGTGAGTGCAGAGAGAAGGAGGGAGAAAAAATTGGAACTCAAAATCTTATAAAAATGAATGTTGAAGACTATCTTTACATGTGATTGGAAAAAGAAAATGCTATTAACTGGAAAACAAAATTTAAAAAAAGAAAAAAATAAGGAATCAAACTGAAGGGGAATTAGACCAAACAGGCTAATCTAGATATAATATGTGCCTGCTTGAAAATTGCAGTGACACTCTCAGGAAAGTTAGCAGCTAATTTAATTACTTAAATAATTTATTTGAATGCCAGCCTATATCAGGACAGTTTGTTTATATTTACAGAGAGGGTGGGAAAGAGTGGGAGATTTGAAATTACAGGATCTTTGGTTCAAAACACAGTTCTGTTACTTACTACCTGTGTGATCTTAAGCATGTCACTCCTCTGGGCCACAGTTTCCTCATTCATAAAATGAAGGAATTGCACAAGTTTTTGCCCTGACAAGGGCAAAACAAGAATTGCCTTGAGATTCTTTCCAGCTCTGAATGTATGATCTTCTGTTAGAAGACTGAACAACTTACTCTTGGATATTGTTGGGAGGAGTGAACTTTGTAAACTTGAAATTACTAACTGTTACTATGAGTACCAGGGCACCTTTGCAGCTGCTGGTTCTTTACCTGACATCCTAAATTGCTCCTTCCATTACAAAAGCATTACCTCTTAAAGTCCATTGCCATAGTCTTGGCCTTACTAGTCACTCCCTAATCTGTCCTTGGCTGTCCCTGCCCTTCACTGTGGCTGCCTGTCGCTGCTACTGGTTCTTGGTCTCACTTGGATCCCCACCCTTCACTAACCCCGGGGAGATGTAAACTGCTTCAGCAAAATGATTCAAACAATTCCAGCAGCCTTCTTCAAAGGTCCAGGTGTCAACTCAGGAAGTAAGAACTGATTATACACTTTTCTTAACAACCAGAGAACATCAGGGAGCAGATTAATGAGCAAGGAGAAGTTCTTAGAGCAGCTCTGACTAAGCATCTTGCCATTGAGATGGAAACCTCACCCAGCATTCTGACTCAAACTGTGTGGGTGCAAGGAATGGAAGAAAAAAGAGGATGAGAGAGAAGAAGAAAAGGGGAGGGGGGGGGGGGAGAAAGACAGAGAAGCACAAAGACAGAGACAGGAACTGTCTTATGTAATCAGAGTACCTAAGGATATGAGAGACAGAGAAAGAAAGAGAAGGAGGGAGGAAGAGGAAGAGCAGAAATAGGAGAAAGAAAATGAAAGAAAGAGGGACAAAAAAGGAAGAACATTATGGGAGAACAATTGGGGCTTATTCCAATAAATTGTGGTTTACTCCTTTCAATCGCATGGCCTTGACAAGGAGAGAATGAGGTCATCTAATTTACAGTGTAGTATGCCTTTTAGATCATTCTTCTATGTGTGGCACCCCTAAGAATTCCCCCATTCTTTTCCACATGCCCTCATCACCTAATGACATGAATTTCATTGCAGAGTGAGGCTTGGAAAGGGACTCAGATTCCAGAATACCAAGCCCAGGCTGCTGATACTGTTGTGGGACAGGACTAATTGTCAGTAACTGTTGCAAAAGAGAAGCTACATTGCAATTACTGTATCACAGTCTCAGAGAGCTAAGGAAAGGACCTCTGAGGTCATCTAGTCCAAACCCTTCATTACAGAACAGTTCATTATAGAAAAGAAACTCGCTATTATGTGGATTGTAAATTCCTGAGGACTAGGAACATGATTTTTCCTGAATCAGCAAAGTATAAATGCATCAAGGCCTGCTCATTTTGAGTTGTAACTAGCAATTTTTGCACTTAAAGAAGAAAGGAAAAGGCCATTGTCAAATGCTTAATGGAAAGATTATTCCTTGCAGAGGGGCAAGGTCTTGACTCTCTCACTCACATCCTATCTGTTGGCAAGGCTGTTTATTTTACCTTCATACCATCTCTCATATACTCCCCTTTCACTCCTTTGACACTGCCACCACCCTGGTGCAGCCCCTTATCATCTCATGCTTGGACTATTGCCATAGCCTGCCGGTCAGTCTCCCTGTCATAAGTCTCTCCCTACTTCAGTATATCCTCTACTCATCTGTCAAAGTGAGTTTTCTAAACCACAATCTAACCACATCAACACCTTATTCAATAAACTCCAGTAGCTCCCTTTCACCTTCAGGATCAAATATAAAATCCATGTTTGGCTTTCAAAGTCTTTCAATCAATCAACAGACATTTACTAAACTGTTACTATGTGCCAGGCACAATGCTAAACACTGAGGATACAAAAGACATTCCTGCTGTGAAGGAGTTTACCATCTAATGGAGGAGACAAAATGCAAACAAGTACGTACAAATAAGCTATGTATAGGATAAATAGGAAATAAAAAGGAAAAAGCACTCGAGTTAAGAGGGGTTGGGAAAAACTACTTATAAAAGATAGGATTTTAGTGGAGTCTTAAAGGGGAGACTTAAAGTAAGCAGGCAGGGGCAGCACAGTAGATAGAGCAATGGCCCTGGAGTCAGGAGGACCTAAATTCGAATTCAGTCTCAGACACTTGACATTTACTAGTTATATGACCCTGGGCAAGTCACTTAACCCCAACTGCCTTTTGAAGGGAAAAATAAAGTAAGTAGGCAGTGTTGAGGACGGAGAGCATTCCAGGCATGGGTGACACCTAGAGAAAATACCCAGAGTAGAAAGATGGTATTTATTGTTCATAGAACAGCCAGAAGGTGAGTGTCACTGGATCAAAAAGTACATAGCAGCTCATAAGACATAAGAAAATTGGAAAGGTAGGAGGGGCCTAGCCTATGAAGGGTTCTGAAGGCCAAAGAGAGTTTTTTGTTTTTTATCATGGAGGTAATAGGAAGCCACCAGAGAATATTGAGTAGGGGGTGGGTGATATAATTGGACCTGTGCTTTAGGAAAATTACTCTGGTAGTTGAATAGAGGATGGATTGGAGTGGTGGGAGACAAGACAGACAGACACACTAGCAGACTATTGCAATAGTCTAGGCATGATATAATGACGGTCTGCACTAGACAGCAGCAATGTCAGAGGAGAGAAGGGAGCAAAATGTTGCAAAGCTGAAATCAACAGGCCTTGGCAACAAGTTTTACATGGGGGCGATTGAAGATAACAAGGAGACAAGGATGACTATTAGTTCAAGTCTGAGGGACTAGGAAGATGGTGTTGCCCTCTAAGAGAGAGAGAGAGAGAAAGAGAGACAGACAGACAGACAGAGACAGAGAGAGAGACAGACAGAGACAGAGAGAGAGAGACAGAGAGAGAGTGACAGAGAGAGAGAGAGAGAGAAGGTAGGGGAAGTAGAGAGTGTATAGGAGGAAAAACAATGAGTTCTGTTTTGGATGTGTTGAGTTAAAGATGCTACTAGACATCTAGTTTGAGATGTCTGAAAGGCAGTTGTAGATATGAAACTGGAGGTCAGCAGAGAGCTGTGGCAAGACAGGTAGACTTGAGACTCATAAGTATCAAGAATGGAATATAAGCCAAAATTAAGGTTGCAGAGAGAAATATCAACAATATGCAGACAATACTACTCTGACAGTAGAAAGAGAAGAAGGAAAAGGTAATTAACAGTGTCAAAGGCTACAGAGAGGTCAAGAAGAAAGAGGATTCAGAACTTGCTCCTTCCCCCCACACCTCTTACCCCTTAGACCTTACACCACTACCACCACCTTCATGTACTCTGTAATTCAGTGACACTGGCCTCCTTACTGTTTCTAACACGACAGTTTATCTCTCAACTCTAGGAAATTTCACTCTGTCCTCCACATATGGGAGAGTGTACTTCAACCTCCTGGCTTCCTTGGTTTCCTTCAAATTCCAACTAAAGTCCCACATTTTACACGAAGCCTTTCCTGACCACCGGCCTCCTTAATGTTTATGATTTCCAATTTATTCTGTCTGTGGTTTGTTGGTCTATAGTTGTTTGCAATTATGCAAGATTCTTACTTCATTTTGGTACCTTCATTTTGTTATCCATTAGATTCCTTGAGAGCAGGAGCTATCTTTTGCCTTTCTTCATACCCTAGTGCTTAACACAGTGTTTGGTACATGGTAGGTACTTCATAAATTTCGACTGACCAATTCGGGGCATGAATCAAAGAGTGTGTAAACTTGTGTAAAAAGCACCCCAAATTGAATCTCAAGCCTGTAAACCAGGAGCTTTGGGTTCTTGGTCATGAGTTAAATAGAAATATATTTTCATATAAATAGATGGAAATATCTAAATTCATATGTGCTTATTTACATGCATATAGAGGAGAAACCTGCTTAGTTAAAGTACATATTTTAAAACCGTCATTTTTCTTTTGCCTCAGTATTTTCCCTTTCTTTTTCCATAAACTTCATATTCCCTTGCCTAGGAGGATGTTCATTTGTTAAAGCTAGCCTAATTTAAGTGACCCTTAGGTAACCCATAAGTTTATATCCTTCCTCAGCATAGGTTATATGATAATATGCTTTAACTCAGATATTATGGAAAAATTTGGATCTAGTAGATATCCTAATCTCTAAAGTCTTCTGTTTGCTGATGTCCTTTGGTTCTTTAAGAGCTGAGAATTACTTCTTAAAGTAGTGGCTCCTCAACTTGGCTAGCTGTCTTTTTCATTAAAAAATCTAAGCAAAATTTTCCAGAAAGAAATGGTTTTATTTTGTGACCATCAATATAGATATACACATATATTCATTCCTTAATTCTCACATTCAGTCAGTTTCTTGACCTACTCATTCTGCCTCTCCAATATATCAATGTCTCCCACATTCATCTACTTTCTCTTTTCTCAGTCACTACTCTAGTTACCACACAAAAAAAAATCAGCTTCCTAAAGCACATCCCCTATCACTCCTATGTTCAAAAACCTTCTATGGTTCCCCTTCCACTACAGAATAAAATCTATGGCAATTCAAGGACTTCTGTAAACTGACCCCAACTTTCTTTGGAAGTCTCATCTTTCATCATTCTCCTTCACAAACTATGCTCCAATCAACCTGTACTACTCATCATTCCTTGAGTCCACCCTTCCCTTTCCTGCCTTTGCTCATACTGTTTCCTTTACCTAAAATTTCCTTTCCCACTGTCTCTGCTTATCAAAATACTACCTGTCCTTTAGGGTCTATTGCAAATATCACCTAAGTTCAAATTCTACCTCTATCACTAGTTGTATTACCATAGTTCATTCACTTGACCTTTTTGAGACTCAATTTCCTCATCTATAAATGGGAACAAGAATATTTTCACTACCTACTGCTTATTGTGAGAGGGAAAGAAGTGGAAATGGAAAAACCCTGTAGAAATGTGAATTGTGAATATTAAGATATAGCTGAACTTGTTATGTGGTGAAATGTGCAATAGTGGGGATTTCTGGGTAAAGAGGGATCATAACCTTCCTACCCTTAAACAAGCAAGAATACTTTATAAGAAGATTCTTCCTCACTTCATTCTGGTACCTTAATACTTAGAGGGGAATGGAGCAATGAATAGTGGGTGTGAGTAGACTGTAACATATAACCAATAGGCAACTATGAAAAAGAAAATAGTAAGAGATATCATAAAGGAAATGTTTGAGTGAAAAATGTGACTTGGCAATGTGACAAGACTCAGGGAAAACCGATAGACAACCCATTTGCTCTACTAGTGTATCAAGACAAAGCGAAGAAGGCATTCCCACAAGGGAATATGGACAACCCAATCCCACAAACATGCCAGACACAGTGATAAGTGCTAAAAAGAAAGATAATCTTTGACCTCAAAGAATTTATATTCTAATGGGGGAGGGAAAAACAACATATAAAAGGAGACAGGAAGCGGGGAGGAGAAGAGGACACCCAAGGGTACTGGGGCAGGTATCTTGTTCTGTGGAGCTGAAATCAGGCACACAAGCAGATACAGAGTAGAATGAACAAAATTCACTTTCTGCCCTCGATAAAGGAAATATTGGGAGGAAATATTCCACCCTCCAGCCTTCCAATCAGAGGTTTCAGTCAAGGCTTGAGTTAGCTGCATCATGATGAGATTAGAGGTGATGAGTTCAACCTGGCAGGGGCATCTTGTTCCCTGGAGTTGAAACCAGGCAGAATAGCAGATGTGGAGTACAGTGAACAAGAGAAGCACTTGAATGGGTTTTTGGAAGGGACATATACATTGATAAATCACACATCCATTTGAGATGCTTCCAAAATCAGTAGGATACGAATGAGCAGGATACTTCCAAACCCTGTGTTTCATCCAAGATAGAAGATAATAGATTTTGATCTGTAAAGGCCCTTAGAAGTCACTGCACTTCTCAATAAACTTCAGTGGCTATCACCTCCAGAATCAAATATAAAATCCTCTGGCATTCAAAATTTCACAACTTAACCCCTTCCTACATTTCTACTCTCCTTATACCTTCCTCCCCTCCACATATTCTGTGATCCAGTGACACCAACCTCATTGTTGTTTCACATACAGAACTCTCCCCATATCACAAGTCAGGGTATTTTCACCAATTCTTCCCCATACGTGGAATACTCTCCCTCCTCATCTTGGTCTCTTGGGTTCCCTTAAGTCTCAGCTAAAGTCTCAAGAAGACTTCTGCAAGAAGCCTTTACGAGTCCCCCTTAATGTTGGTGACTTCCTTCTGTTGGTCATCTCTAATGTACCCTGTATATATCTTGTTCACATCTTGTCTCCCTCATTTGGTTGTTAGCCCCTTAAGAGCAAAGATTGTTTTTTGCCTTTGTATCCTCAGCATTTATCACATCACAAGCTACTGTGATAGGTGCTTAATAAAATCTTATTGAATGCACTTGTTGACTTAATTCATTTAGTCTAACACCCTCATTTTATACTTGAAGAAACTGAGACCCAGAGCAGTTAAATGTCATAAGCCCAATGTTAGCAGTAAGTGGCAGAGCCAGGATTAAAACTCAGATCTTTTGACTCCAGATCCAGTCCTCCTGCCACTTTACCATGTTCTCATCCTGTCACCACAGTTCTTATCTAGTTAAAATCAGAATTGTTGGAATGTCAGGGTCTGCTAGTTTCCTAGGTCAATTTCTCATGAGTTTGGGTTAGTAGAAAAATGACTGTCTGACCGATGCTGTTTGTGATTACTCACATACCTATCCATTTTCATACAGACATCTTAATAGAGATAAAGTACAAAGTGAATACACCCGAGTGAATTGGAATATTCCCACAAGTGATATTGCCATGTTTTGTGACATAATTGTAATTTGCATATGCTTGCCAATTAAGCAATTATGCATCTGTAGGAAAAAAATTCCATTAGAAGACAAAGTAAAGCAAAAATAGGAAATAACTCTAGAATCAGAAGGTATGGATTCATATCCAAATTCTGCCACTCCATATGACCTCAGCAAGTCACATAAGCTCTCTGGGCCTCAACTCCAAAATGAGAGGGTTGGACTAAAAAAGTCTCTAGGATTCCTGCTATTGTGGATCTACATTCTATCACATGAAGACTTCCCCACAGTGCTTTTGACTGGAAATAATCTTTCACTCTTCCATGTTCTTATAAGAACTCCGTGCTTCTCTTGTAGAATTTAGCTATGTTGTGCTATTGATCATAAGGCAGAAGATATGTCTAACTTATCTTTCTTTTTCCTTATTTTCACATACACACACATACAC